>NW_019154111.1:16001947-16149650 GCF_002288905.1 Enhydra lutris kenyoni | reverse complement strand
TTTTTTTTTTTTTGACAGAGAGAGAGAGAGATCACAAGCAGGCAGAGAGGCAGGCAGAGAGAGGGCGGGGGAAGCAGGCTCCCTGCCGAGCAGAGAGCCCGATGTGGGGCTCGATCCCACGACTCTGGGATCATGACCTGAGCCGAAGGCAGAGGCTTAACCCACTGAGCCACCCAGGCGCCCCTCTTTGCCCATTTCTTGACTGGATTTTTTATTTTGTGGGTATTGAGTTTGATAAATTCTTGGTTAGTGACCCTTTATCTGATATGTCATTTGCAAATATCTTTTCTCATTCTGTAGGTTGCTTTTTAGTTTTGTTGAGACTTAACATAGCCAAGTCCAAATTTGTGATTCCCATTTCCTCTCTATGAAACTTTTTCATTGCCCCGTCTCTTCTAAGTGTATGAGACTACCTGTCCATCAATTGCTTAGACTGAGGACACTGTAATCAGTTTTGCCTCTTCTCAAATACTATGTCTAATACATAAAGAAATTCTTTATCTTTGAATTATTCACCAAATTGAATATACTTATTTCAGCTGTAATCACTAACATTCTAAGCTGAGCCATTTTTATCTCTTGTTTGAACTAATTCAGAACTCTATCACCTAGTCTCTGATGATTCCTTTTTTTTTTTTTTTAAAGATTTATTTATTTGAAAGACAGAGATCACAAGTAGGCAGAGGCGGACAGAGAGAGAGCAGGAAGCAGGCTCCCCGCTGAGCAGAGAGCCCGATGTGGGGCTCGATCCCAGGACCCTTAAATCATGACCTGAGCTGAAGGCAGAGGCTTTAACCCACTGAGCTACCCAGGCGCCCCTGATGATTCCTTTCTTTGCAACTCTTCTTCACGGCCAGACTATTTCTTTAAAAAAATAACGATCATTCTTCTGCTCAGAATCTCTGCGTGGCTTTCCAGCCATGTTTAGAACAAAATCCATAATACTTATCAAGGTGTCTGTAAGGCCCTAGTTAACCCTGGTCCCTGGATAACTCAGACCTCTTGTCTGACTTTTTATACTCTTATTCAGATAGTCTAGACTTTTTTTTTTGTCCAAAAATATGCCTGTCATGTTTTTCTGAAGTTTTATACCTGAGTTCCCCTCAGGTTAGGTTAGAAAGCTCATATCCAGATATTCATATGGCTATACTTTCAGTTCACTTAATTCTCTGCTCATAGATTACCTTTATACAGGCCTTCCCTGACAACTGTATCCAGAACAGGTATCTCTACTTTTCTAAAGCTCACTTCTTACATTGTAAATGTTTTACTACTAAAAATCATGCAGTACAATTAGCTTTTTACTTCTATTTCTTTTTGTTCCTTTCACTTGAATATAAAGTTCTATAAATTCAGATGCTTTCTCTATTTCATTCAGTATTCAATATTGGGTCCCCTAACACTTAGAACAATGCCTGGGGACATAAGCCCTGAAAATAAAAGAAACAAAACAAAAAAAAAATCCCAACTTTAACAAAATAAGGAGAGGGAAAGTTTCCTCAATTTACTATGTGATGCAGAATAGTAACTTGAGCCAATCTAATTGAAGAGGTACATCAAGTATCTAGATTGTAATTAAATAATGAAATCCTCTGCTACATTCATTCTGCTTTACTTGACAGTGCTGCATTTTTTAAGTTCCTCCAAGTTGAAAGTTTTACAGATTTAGAAACCATTTTAGTTCATGAGGAGATTCAGGTTATTTGTGGTGACAGCCAGCCTCTCTAATTCCATTCTCTCTATTACCAGACCATGAGTTGAGCATACATTGTCTTTCACCAGAATCAATATCTTATCTATTCAGCTCCCTGAAATGAGCTTTCATTATCCAGGTAGTTTTAGATAGATGACTTGCAACTTTTATTACCTTTAGTATTGCCGGCTAGGATATATTGGCAACTTTGTATAACGGGTATAGGCATACATCAGACTGGGTCACCTTGAGATTAAAAAATCGATGAGGAAGAAAATAACAGTTGAGTACTTCTGAGTTTAGCACTGATTATCAAAGCAACATAGTATATAACTAGTGACAAAAACAAACACATGGTGAACTCTAAAGCACAGTCCTGAGGTGGTGAGCTATGAACTACATCGTGAGAACTCTGACTGGGCTGAATTCACTTATGAGACCCTTTATAGTATTTCTGCATCCTTGAAGCTTTTTGAAGCCTTGATACTCAGTCCCATAGTTGGGCAAAATTACAGAAGCTTATATGGATTTTTAAAATTATGAGCCTAAATTTAGAAAATCTTCACTAAAATAAATCCTTAGTATAAAATTATGTGCATAATTATATTAGTTTCCCAGAAAAGGTAAATAAGAGAGACAGAAAGTAGATTAGTGTTTGGTTAGGCCTGGAGAGAAGGACACTAATCAATGGAAACCTCTGTAAATTTAGAAGCATTAATCATTGAATTAAAGTGGGTAAATCCTATTGCATGTAAATTGTACTTCAGTATTATTGTTTAAAAATTCTATAAATAAAGGATTCTTTTGATGAAGGATCATATGTAAAGTAAAATAATCAAATATATTTTACCAATATTACAAAATATTCTTCAAAAGGTGAAACACCAGACTGCATATATTTAGAATCTTGTCAGTTTCTGGTCTGTTGAGGGAAAGCTGTTATAAAAAGAAAGACCAAAGAAATGCCCCAGCGTACTCCTAGTCACCCTCTAATCCGAGATAGTAAATCATAAAGACTACCACATCCCAGGAAAAATTGCAGAAGTTAGTGGTAACCCTCAAAATCAGAGGTGGATTGTTTCCATGATATCTTCATTCAGTCCATTTGTATGGCCCTTTCAAAACATAGGTTAACTATGGCAATTAATAGATTACTAAACCTAAAGGTGATACCACATTTGAAGCAGTTTTGCTAGTATGTTTCTAGAAAAGAAAAACATGAATTCTGGTACTTGGATGTCACTATTAATGTGGAAGATGCATTCTTTTCAGTATCTATCAATAAGTATTATCAAAATAACATATTTTATTAAGAGAAGAGAACCAGTGTTTATTCACAGTTTTGTACCAGGGCTACTGTAACTCTCTTGACCCTACGATATTACACTCTTTGGATGCCTTGGGGATATTTTATGATTTTATGGAATGTCACTATAGTTTACTGTATTGATTTTATTATGCTAATTGAACCTGTTTTTAATAGGTATTCTAGATACCCTCATAAGTTTTATGCATCCCAGAATTGGTAAGTGAACTCCTGGTAATTTATATAGCCCTGCCACTTCAATGAGGATTTACTTTCTGAAGTAAAAGACAAGTTATTATTCAACATACATTCTACCACTAAGATAGAGTCACAGGGCTTACTGAATCTTTAACACTTGGAACAATTGTAGAGCAGTACCAACAGATTTTCTTGCTTAGAACACATGAGTCTTAAATTCAGTGGTGTTGGAAGTATCCAAGTTAGCTAAACTTGTTGCATCTATCTCAGGGTTGTGTCATCTGCAGCAGAAGACTACATGCTCTCTGAAAACCAAATCCTTATTTGCTGAAGAACCCAGTAGAAATTGAATGCCTACACCCAGAACATCTGACTATGCAACCAGAGCAGTGAAGACACAATGAAGAAAGTTGTGTGAAATATAATTTAGTGTATATTTGAAGTGGTACATTTAGATTTAAGCCTTCGCATATCCAGAAGGAACAGTACTTTACATGAAAAGTTATAATTGTTTCACTTACTCCTTGGAAGAAATGCTTCTCCCTTAGCCCATATATATGGCTTCTCGGGAGTTTCCCTAAGTGTGGAAACTAACTGGATGTGTTTCTTCAAGTCAAATTAACTTCTGCTTTCCTACACTCTAGCTCAAAGATGGCCCTAAAGACAGTGGTTAGAAGAAATTCTTCCAATGTAAATAGCCGTAAACAACATGTAAGTAGGTGTGATCTAGCTTTGTATACACAGACACTTGAGCAGTCACAGTTGGCTGGCCTGGTTGGTCAGGGGTCTGCAAAGAGCAAGATTGAGATGCAGTGAAGAAACAACAAGAACTTTATAGAAGAGGCACCTGGAACGATCATTGATATAGGGAAAAAGCATGAGAATCTGGGTCTAAATTATTAACTACCTAAGCAACATCGAACCTAGAGGAAGCCCTTAACAACAGGAAAGTAAGAGGAGTTTTCTTAAGGATATTAGCAAGAATTCCTTCTTGTTCTTACTTTCCCCTCTGCCCCAGTGCTTGAGCTCTGGACCCATGAAGAGGATAATCCAACAACAGGGTTTCCCTTTCTCTGTGTCAGGTCTAGATACTGCCACTGCTGCATGCTCAATCTGCCAATACTGGAGATGAACATGGAGGATTCCATAGAGTAAAGTCAACTAATGGGACCGGTCAACCACTTAGTCCTAGATTAATTATATCAATCTTGTCTGAAATGTTCAGGAATAGTGGTAGTCTATTCTTACTGGAATTGTCTTCTAGTCCAGATATGGACTAAGACCCAGTGCTTTTGCCAGTACTATCACCCTACCAGGGCTTATATAATATCAGATTTATACCTTGGCATGTTATATAACAATTCCGTAACCAAAGAAAGTATCCATATCTTGATGGCAAATAAATGACTAGTCTTATTTAAATTGTTGATAACAGATGATATATTTATTTGTGTGTATAACACATATTTGAGTATATATCATACGAACAATACATTTCAATACAAAAACAATCAAAATGGATAAAATTATGTGTCCTTGTATGAGTATGTATACATTCATTTCTTTCTTCATTCCTTCCTTCCTTCATTCATTTCACAAACATGTATTACCCCTTGCAAACTATTCTGTGTTATGCTCTTGGAAGCATAAAGATGAATAAACACAGTCTGTGCATTTGAGGAATCTCCAGTATAAGAGAGAGCTATGTATTCTAAAATGAAAATACAACAGGGTTATTGCATGAGTAATAGGTATTTGTGGTTATACATTTATTTTACGAATAGTTAGTAGGTTTCTGTGGTTATACGGTATTGAGTAATGATATCAGGGAGGCACATAAAGAAAAATTTGAGAGGAAAATGTAGTTTTGTTAGTACTGACTCTTCAAGTGGAAACGGTATTCCAGAAAAAATGAATAACATGAAGAGGCAAGAGGTGTTGGAAGCCATGGTAGGTTCAAACAATGATGTGTTTTGTTGCTAGAATCAGAGTAGGTAGGATTTGTAGGAGATAAAGTATGTAAAGTAATTTAGAGTCAGATTTTAATAGGCCGTGAAGGCAGTGTCACCTAGTTTGGATTTTATCCCATAGACGACATGGTGCCACTAAAAGCTTTTAAGCCGGGAAGTTATAGAACCCAATCTATATTTTAGAAACATCAGTCTGCCAGCAGTGTTGATAACACATTAAAGGGATATGAGATGAAGTTTTGGTGGTCACTTGAGCAGATATTGACATAGATGTGTTGAGAGAAAGATGTGTTGCTTTTAAGAGATTTAGAAGTTAGGCTTTATAAAAATTGGTACAAAAAGTGCTAGCAATAAAATGTACTATGTATCTTTATATATGCAATATTTATTCCGATATCTTAACATTTTCCTCAAATGAATAGAAGGTCCTTGAAACTGGGAATTTTATCTTACTGGTCCTTTTAAAATTCTATATGTAGTAGGGGCATTGGGAATTAAAAAAAGACATTTATAATAATTTTAATTTAAAAATTTTTACAAGATGTTGAAGGAATGTTTATGCCAGTCAAGAGATGATATCATGGAGGTTCCTGGGTGGCACAGTGGGTTAAGCTTCTGCCTTTGGCTCAGGTCACAATCTCAGGGTCCTGGGATCGAGCCCCACATTGGGCTCTGCTCAGCAGGGAGCCTGCCTCCCACTCTTTCTGCCTGCCACTCTGCCTACTTGTGATCTCTCTCTCTCTGTCAAATAAATAAATAAATAAATCTTAAAAAAAAGAGAGAGATGATATCATGAAGCATCTTTTTCCTTCTATTCAAGAAGCCAACCAGATGAAAAGGGAAGAAGATGACTCCAACTAGAGGAAAGTCATGGAGATATCCAAGAGTATGATGAATTCAGGGAACTTTAATAAATTTAGCCTGTCTGAAACCTGAGGCACATTTGATGTTGAAAGAAAGGGTACGTTTTAAGTGGGTTTTGAATGTCATGATAAGGAGTTTGAATTTTATCCTAAGAGCAGTAAAGAATTATTCAAGAGGGAATGAAATCATCCATTTGATGATATTTTTAAAAAGACTATTCTGGCAGAAGCGTGATACATTTATTGATGGAACTACAATGTAGAGAGAAGTAGAGGGCAAGAGAGAAGGGGATCAGTTTCAATAGTAACCAAGAGCAAGACATAATGAGAATCTGAAACGAAGTAGAGTTGGTGCAAAGGGAGAGAGATGTTTATTGAGAAGGAAGAGCTAATGTATCTTGATGAGGATTTGACATTGACAGAGGGACAAGAAGACTAAGAGACTCTCCAGGCTTCTGACAAGGGCAAAGAGATAATGGTATTTGTTTCATGATTAAAAATCAAACAGTAAGAGAACAAAAAAAGCAATTTATTTTCTTTTTATTTATGTGTGTTTTGAAAAGAAGGTTAGATGTTAAAGATACTGAACTCAATTTTATATATATTTAAAAATATATATATATAATTTATATAATTTATATAATTGAACTGAATTCAATTTTTTCTATCTATCTATATATATATGTGAGATACTAAACTGGGAAGTCCAGATACCTATAATAACTATCCAGTAGTCTTCTCACTGTTTCCCAAACATTCTGTATTCCTTAATGCCCTCTACCCAATAGCAAATAACACCACTTATTGAAGTCTATACATCAGCATTTTATCTAATATATCCATATGTGCATATTTTTCAAAATTGATACATGAACTGTAAATCCAAGCTCCCAAACAATTTTTAAACCTCCTTATTATATTTCTTGTAAGTGATATATTGAAAAATAGTTTTCTTGGTGTTTTGATGGAAATGTAGATAATGAAGGATTTTATCCATAGATGCCCAATTGCTAGAGGTGCACTGTGCTAGTAACCTGATTCTGGAATATGGGGAGGGGTTTCTGTGGTTCAGTAGAATGAATTGTTGGTTTCTTAACTACAGATTGAGGCAATATTAGATTTGAGGACTTTGGTCTTTTTTTCTGCACGTAATTTTCTAGTTCCTCTTCCAACACTTCTGAAATTATACATGTATCAGCTATAGTAAATGGTTATCAAACTTGTTTTGTTCACTGTGGAATCCCAGTAATCTTTCTACTGCTGACATCCAGGGACCTTTCTCAGGTCTAATAAGACCTTAATGAAATCACAATTATATGCAGCTGCATCTTCTCATGGGTGCTGGATTTCATGGTTGAGTTTGGAGGGTTTTATGAAATTTGGTCTTCTAGAGCACCAAGTTTATTAGCATTGCAGAGACGAATATGGAAGGTATTTTGTTATGGACCTAATTACATTTTGGAATACTCAGCTGGCATCATAAGCATGCATTTTTTATACATTTTTGGACATAATGACTGTTATTATAATAATAGAATTCAAATATTGAGGAGTATTGATGCATGTTTCAGTAAGAGTGATACTTTAGGGACATATTAGTAACATTATTCAAATATTATTATTAAAAGATTATTTGAAATAATTTGCATTGTGTGTGCCTACTAAATACTTTCAGGAGGGAGGCAGGCATCAGATAGGTAGGCAGGGGAACAGGATGGAAGGAGGGAAGAAAGAAATGCAAGAAGATGGCTGGCATATTCTTCCTCTTTCCTCTCCCCCCACTTCCTCCCTCTCCCTCCATTCCTCTCTTTCTCTTTCTCCCTTCCATTCCCTCTCTCCTTCCTCTTTCTTCCCTTTCTTCCTTCCTTCCTTGACAAGGAATCTGGTGAAGATCATAGCTGCACTGGTAATGTAACAGATTAGTATTTGGAGCACAGGGAGACTCCTCCGTCTTCAGAAAGGTTAACATAATGGTATCAGCTTTGAATTTGAAATTGAAACCTGCCTAATGTGCCACACATTAAGGCTGGTTGCTCATTAACTGTTAAAACTTGAGACCTGAGTAGTTATGGACATCAACAAATACACAGTGAAGAACAAAAAATTAAACACACCACAATTGCTCAAGCCATCAATGAGCAAACATCCCTTCACTGCTTATTCCCATCAGCAGAGAGCAGGCACAAGAGGGGAAGGAGCAGTGGGATAGGTAGATTAGACTTCATGCTGCCTAGCTCTCCACCACAAGTGGCTCCTGTTTCAATCGAGTCAGCAAGTCTAGGCTTGAGATTTGTTTCTTTGTTTTTCCCACCAGGAGCAGGCAGTCAGCCTGTTCAGGGTGACACAATAACTCATTTCCATACATGTGCACTCAGGGACAAGCCCAAGACTTCATATACAAATTTAAGAGCTTTTTCCATTTCCCTTCTCTCCTTAGTGTTCCTTACATCCTCTGGTCCCTAGGACCCCTTTTCGTGGTTCTCTGGCTAAAAGTATGGTGTTTTCACCTACCCGGGTTGCCAGGCATTCCTTTAAATGGGTCTGCTTTGGGGGCCAAGCAAAGAGAGAGAGGTAACATGAATTCCCCCCACACAAACTTTGACTAATAGGAGCATCGATTTTCTAGTTCCTTTGGCCAAACAGAAGTATTTTCCCTTCATAATTTTAGGTACCTTTTGCCCTGTTTGTCCCATATTTTGTGGATATTCTGTTCTGGTGTATGCATATATGACAGCGTTTAATTTTCTTTCTTTCTTTTTTTTTTTTTTTTTTTTGCTTTTCAGTTTGAGAAGTTTCAAGTTCATAGATTTTTTACTTAGCCATGTTGATGAACTCATCAAGGCT
Source organism: Enhydra lutris kenyoni (assembly GCF_002288905.1). Classification (NCBI taxonomy): domain Eukaryota; kingdom Metazoa; phylum Chordata; class Mammalia; order Carnivora; family Mustelidae; genus Enhydra; species Enhydra lutris. Next base: position 16,140,776 of record NW_019154111.1, on the reverse strand, counting down.
CTCTTCATTTCTGTCACAGGGTCTGTTATGTCTAACATTTTAATTCTTAGTTTCTGTCTCTGTCTCTCTGCTTACATCACCCATCTGTTCTTATATGATATTTAATTCTTTTCCCATTGTAGTCCACAACATATTAACCACAGTTACATTAAATTCCCAACATCTGTGTTCTGAGTCTAATTTTAATGCTTGCTTTGCCTCTTTAGACTATATTTTTACTTGCCTTTTGGCATGCCTTGTAATTTTTAATTGAAAGCCAGATAGGTGGTATTAAGTAATGTTAATCTTACTAGAAGCTGCTTGTGTTTACTGTTTATTCTAGGTATAGATACCAGAGGCTACAAATTCATCTAGTGTCTTTGTTTTTGTCTCCTCTCTTAAGTTTGGGCCTTCCTAAGTAGGTATGGGGGAAGGGAAACATTCTATAATGTCTTATTATTAAATTTCAGTCTTTTAGTGAGCAAAAGACTTGGGGCCATGGCCTTCACAAATATTTCCCAGTGACTTAGCTTCCTCAGTACACACAGCTTAGCTGAGACAAGAATGCTACAAGGTGCAGGAGCATGGGAAATGTCATGGTTGGATACGGCTCTGCTAAAATCTTTTCTCCCTGGAGAGCAAGCCTATGGTTTTTGTTTTGTTTTGTTTTTTGTTTTAAGATTTTATTTATTTGATAGAGAGAAAGCACACAATCAGGGGGACCAGCAGACAGAGGGAGAGGGAGAAGCAGACTCCCCACTGAGCTGGGAGCCCGATGTGGGACTCAGTCACAGGGCCTCGGGATCATGACCTGAGCAGAAGGCAGACACTTAAGGACTGAGCCACCCAGGTGCCCATAGGCCTATGTTTTGAGGTGTATTTCACAGTGATCACTGTCCTCTTCCCACTGCCAGAGCCACGTGGGGATCTTTCTTGAATTCTCACCTTCAGAACCTAATGGGAATCCAGGAGGTAAAACTCATGAAAATTTTACCCAAGTTTACCCCCTAATATCTTTGGCGCCCAGGAGTTTCACATTCTCACACAAGCACACTTAGCCTCCCACAATGTATCTGTAGCTTCAGTAGCTTCTTTTCCAGGTAAGTAAATCTATGCTGTGACTCTATGGATTTGCCTGTCCTTTCAGGTTTCAGAGTGCCAATTCACCCCACAACCATAGTTCTCTGATGTATCTAAGAAAAGTTATTGATTTTTAGTCTTTGAGGGTTTTCTTGCTCTAAGAATGGGAATGACAACTTCTAAGCTCTCCAGATGTCGAAGCTGAAATTGCAAGTCCAAAATGTTATTTTATTGGTATTTACACTTCTCTGTGTTTTCTGAACTTTTTTGATATGTTTGCTGTCTGTTAATAATTTAAAAGATTTTGGGGTGCCGGGGTGGCTCAGTCAGTTAAGCATATGCCTTTCCTTCAGATCATGATCCCAGGATGATTCTGGGATCAAGTCCTAAGTTGAGCTCCTTGCTTAGTAGGGAGTCTGCTTCTCCCTCTCTCCCGTGTTCATGCTCTCTCTTTCTCTCAAATAAACAAATAGAATCTTTACATTTTTTTCTTAAAAAAAAGGATTCTAAGCACTATTAAAATATTTCTTCTCTCACATTCTTTCACTCTTCTTCTGAGATTTCAGTTACACTTACAGGAAACCTTCTGATATTGTACCATGGCTGTTGGATACTCTGTTCTGTTTTATTAGCATTTTTGTATCTTTATGTTTTAGTCTGGGTAATTTCTATTAACATATATGAAATTTGCTGATTCTATTCACAGATCTATTAAAAATGCTGGTGAGCCTTTCAGAGGCATTCTTCGTCTATGTTATTTTGCTTTTTATTTCTGGCATTTGATTGTATTTGATGGTTTTTATATTTCTGCTGAAATTGGTTATCTGATGTTGCATGTTTTCAACCTTTTCCATTAGTTGTTTGCATACTAGTCATAGTTACTTTCAATCCCTTGTGAGGTAGATCTAGCCTTCATGTTATATCTCATTCTGGCTGTTAATGTTTTAGTCCTTGTCAGTGTGTTGTTTTTCTTGCTTCTGAGATACCTCATACTTTCTTTTGTTGAAAGCCATATGTGTTATATAAAATAATGGAGAATGAAGTAGAGTTGATGCCTGGAAACAGGCCCATCTTTTCTTCTGCTAGGCCTTTAGTGTGGGGTTTAAATTCATGTTTCCAGAAGTTAGGCTGGAATTAGGTTTATAGTTGCAGTGGTTGCCCCAAGTGCACCACAGATTTCAAATTCCTTTACGATACTTTGTTTTTGTGGGCGGAGTGGTCTGATGGGGGTTTGTATCCTTGTTTGCTCTCCTGTCAGTGTAGGCCTCCCCTTCGTGCTTTGCCTCAGTTAGGGTCAGTCTCTACACTCTTGCAACTTTCCCAGCATCTTTCCACTGTTAACTGGTCACAAGACACTTGCTAGCCTGGTGGTGGCCAAGCAGAGGAGCATTCTCCATTGTGCCTATGAAACCTCAGTCTTTGATAGGCACTGTCTCTTTGTGTCCCTGAAGTATAACCTTCTTGCTGATACTGCACCTTTACACCATTGGTTCTGCACCCAGAATATATTCCTGCCTTTCCAAAAGGGACTTTTCTTTTCTCTTACCACACCTGCAATGGGTTTTCTCCAGTGTCCTAAGGGGGGCAGTGTTTTTTGCCCTTCCTTTCACAGAATAAGGCTTTAATTCTATAGTGGACATAAGGGGGTTCCAGGTTGAGTTTCCTGTCCCTCCTACACAGACTGTTCTCCTTCCCCAGTCACACATCATGAGAGAGACTTTCTCAGGTCTCTCACCACTTTGTCTTCATCTGTCTTCTTTTCCTCTTCCTCCTATCCCTCCCTTTCCCCCACCCTCCCCCATCCTCATTTTCTTCTTTCTCTATGGTTATATGGTGTGGATAATGGAGAAGAGCCTAGAAAAGGATGTAAAGTCTTCCTATCTGTGTGACCTCCAGGGTCTCCACACTGATGACAGTCCTCACTCAGTTTCCAGTAACTCACTCACATTTGTAGCTAATTTAGTTTGTCTCGGGTTAGCAAGTGCTTGTGTTCATCTTTCCATTTTTCCCTGCAGGAGTCCATCTCATTAGATTTACAGGTGGTTGATTGCCCTGTGACTTCAGCTCTCTGATGTGTTCCAGAGGAGTCACAGACTTGCATTTTGTCCAGATTTTAGTGTTATTACAAGTTGAGAAGGAATGTTTTTTCTAGTTCTCTACATCCTAGGCAGAATCCAAAAGTTGATCTCTTTATTTTTGATTACTTTATCTAATTTATTGAGTTTCAGTTGTCTTAAGTAAGATCCTGCTGTTTATTACTTGAATGGCATTTTTTATATTAAAAAAAAATCCCCAAAGCCTTTGTGGAGTTCAGTATTTCTTATTGTTGTGAAGCTGAGCTAAAACATTTTTAAAAGCAAAGCAAGAGCAAAAAAGAATGAGAAGACAAGAGAAGAGTGTTTTGTGTTCACATGAGATTTACAAACAGTTGGAAACTAGATGAGACTGAAAGATAGAGAAGGAATTACCTTTAATCAAAGGGTTTCCCTTTTGGTTGTATTTAAGTCCCATGATGAATGTTATGGCAGTTTCTCTATTACCAAAATCTACTTTACAGGTTCACATATCACAGTTTGCTGTGTTTTCACTAGACACTACTTAAATAACTCTCATATTTGTTCTCAGACTTCCACATAGATCATTTTCCTTTGTCTTTCCAGATACTTTAGCTACTAAAATTACTTTCTGTGTGAGTTAAAAGCCCAATTCATAACTGCCTTTACTTTCAATACTGATTAAACTGAATGTACTATCTTCCCTTTTCAATTATTGGAACTTTTTTTGCCCCATGGCACTTCCCTTTAGAAAATCTAGCTTCTTTTGCTTCATCACAGCAAATTACTTTAATTCAAGCTGATCCATTATCTTTCTTCTGTATTCATTTTAACCTATATTATGTTTGCTTTATAACATATAATGTTTTTTCACGTGCATTTTTATTAAATAAAAATCCAGATAATTTATTGAATGCTTAGTGTATATTGGTTGATTGAGTAACCCAAGCTTGGTCTTCAACTTTTTTCAATTCACATGAATACTTTACCTCTTGTTTTATAGCTGTAAAGCTATCTACTTTGGATAGACAGATCAATCTAAATATACAGTTATAACTGCATATCTTGACCAAAAAAAAAAAAAAAAAGAAAGAAAGAAAAAGAAAATCAACTGGTCTGGTGATCTGACAACTCAATTTATATATGTTTAATTTATTCTGTTTTTATAGATGTGACCAGAAACTCCGTTTCATTCTTTTGGGAGAGGAAAGTTGACTCATCATAAAATAACTGAAAATATTTTGTTCCATGGATTCCAGAACATACACAGCTTTGCGGTTTTTAATTTCAAGGGCTTTGTTAGCACTAGTGAAAGAAGATAAACTGTAATATGAATGGCAATTTTCCCAATTGATCAAACATTCCTATTTTATATAAGCAAACAAAATGCACTTTACTTTTAATTGCAAAATATACTAAATTATACTATAGGTTTTTAAATATAAAATTAAAAACTATTACAGCTTTTTAAAAGAGTTTAGAATTTTTTAAATTTAAAGTATTAATTCTTTACCTGATTAATTATAACTATATTCACATAAATTCCCTAGTTTGACATATTCCATGAAAAATCCATAGTATCAAGTTTTTTTTTTTTTCCCCAGTATATTTTTCTCAGTCTTTCTCTTTCAGTTTTCTAATACTTCTAGGAGATTTTTTATAACACATACAATATATTTACCCATCTAGATACCTGATTTTTCTTTATTCAGTACTGTGTTTCTTTTAGTAAAGTTTAATTCAATTTTTTTTTTTTTTTTATTGCACACATACTTGTTTTTAGAGCAAACACAACTCTTAAAGTTACAGCTTCAGGGGCGCCTGGGTGGCTCAGTGGGTTAAAACCCCTGCCTTCGGCTCAGGTCATGATCCCAGAGTCCTGGGATCTAGCCCTGCATCGGGCTCTCTGCTCGGCAGGGAGCCTGCTTCCTCCTCTCTGCCTGCTTCCCTTCCTCTCTCTCTCTGCCTGCCTCTCTGCCTACTTGTGATCTCTATCTGTCAAATAAATAAATAAAATCTTAAAAAAAAAAAAGTTACAGCTTCAGTGAGGTCAGTCTGTATTGTATTGCCTGTGGTGTTATTTTCTTTCTTCTTTTCTTTCAAAGATTTTATTTGAGAGAGAGAGAGAGAGAGAGAGAGAGAGAGCATATGAGTTGGGGGAGGGGCAGAGGAAGAGGAACAAGCTGACTCCCCACTGAGCAGGGAGCCTAAAGGACTTGGGGCTTGATCCCAGGACCCTAGGTTTATGACTTGAGCTGAAGGCAGAAGCTTAACCCAAGGGTCAGCCATGTGCTGTTATTTTCTGCTCATAAGTATTTCATATATTTTAGGAATAGTAATTTATATTCTTCAGTGTTAAACTAAAATATACATTGTATTTAAATATCCATTTGTGGGACGCCTGGGTGGCTCAGTCGGTTAAGTCACTGCCTTCAGCTCAGGTCATGATCCCAGGGTCCTGGGATCGAGTCCCACATCGGGCTCCTTGCTCGGCAGGGAGCCTGCTTCTCTCTCTGCTTCTGCCTACCACTCTGCCTGCTTGTGCTCTCTCTTTCTCTGACAAGTAAATAAATCAATCAAATCTTTAAAAAAAATAAAATAAATAAATATCCATTTGCAAAAAATATATCCATTTGCATTACTCTTTGAAAGATATATTGTATTCAGTCAATGTTTCAATTGATTTCAGTGTAATAAATTTTCGTTGAACAAACACTTGCTGCCTAGCTTGTATTAGGGATAGTGGAGTTCAAAAATATATATGCCACAGGCAATGATCTCAAATAGTTTAACTATATATATTCTATCAATCTAGTTCTGCATATTTTAAATATATGATAAAATTGTGTATCTATATATAGGTATTGCTGTATATGTACTTACATGGCATATGCATTCTCACAAAGAATCAACTAATTAAAAACAAATATGTAAATCTTTTCAAAATGTTGAAAGGGTTTTAATATTACCTTTAAAATGTGACTTAAACTATCCTAAAATTGTGTATATACCCCAGTTCTTAGACAGAGGTAGTTAGAATAAATAAAAAGATTTCAAAACAACATTATTGGTATCTAAAATTAGAACATCATGGAAATCTTTCCTTAATTTTATTTTTTTATTATTGAGGAACAGTTGGATTACAGTGATCTATGGCTTGCAAAATAGTTTAGACTTATCATGTTATATGTAATAACTTATCTGTTATTGCCACATATTATTCAACTGCATCCTTTTTGTTACTTGTTTTCTTACGATTACTTAATGGTTGCCTTAATTTTAGGAAAACTCTGTTGATGGGGATTTGAATTTATGGTGCAAAATAATTGTCCACTTATCTGGAAAGTTATGAGGTCCTGAATCTACCATATTCTTTCAATTTACACATGCATTACAAGTGTCTGAACAGAATCCTTTTGTTAATTAGGTAATGTGAAGTAGGTAGATGACGTGCTGAAGTAAAGGATGTGTATATTCAGTTTTTGATTCAATAAGTAATTGCACCATTCTAGCTGATCATGAAGTAGTAAATGAAACAGATGTATTTTCTATACTAAACCTTCGATAAATTAGCTTGATTTGTTCTGTTTTGTTTTTCCTTGTATCTTGCCTGTGGCCTATGTGTCCAGAATATTTATAAAATCCTCCAATTCTAGGGAAAAAGTAAGTATAATTCAGACCAAACAATGACAAACATTAATTGGTTTTTAAAAAGAAGAGAGTTCCTAAGGAAAATAATGAAGCTGCCAATCTCCACTTTTTGTAGCTGAACAATGGGACATATTGCCTTTTAAGAGATGAATCATTCTGACTTTATCAACCCTCTTGTTTTGCACTGTAAGCCTAGCACTCACATATCAGCGCCCATTTAAAAGGCATCCAGATTATAGTACGTGTCAAATTTGGAGTACATAATCAGAGAAAAAAATAGCCAGCATTTTGATTCTAGTGGAATAGATAGAGGGATGATTTTGGGATTGATCTCACTTCTGTAAATTCGGAGGAATCTTTCAGTAAGGCTTAAAGGGAAAGGTAATAAGACAGGCCATGCACAGTATGAGACCTGCACACATCTTGCACCCCACAATTTAATTCAAATTAGTCTGTGCATGTTATTTCATTATCTCATTCTGATTTCAGTACCACAGATGTTACCTTATACTATATAGTACAATGCATGAATCTTTTTTTTTTTTTAAAGTATTTTCCATATAACATAGTGTGTGTGCGCTATTTCTCCATTCCCACAATGAAGTAAAGGAATCTGGATTTCTCTGTGATGGAATTATACATAGATTCCTAAAACCACTGCCAACAGAATATATTTCACTGGAAGTTTTAGTGATAAAGTATGGGACCAGTGTATGAACTCTTCCTATGTTTGCCACTATCTGATTTAATGTCTTTATGATTTTTGTTGGTTTTACTGTATACCCATGCTGTGTTTCGAATGTGTCTCTTCCAAATTAATATGTGAAAATCCCATTTCTCAAAGGTGATCATATTAGGATGTGCAGCTTTTGGGATGGTGCTGTTATGAGTGTGGAACCTCACAAATAGGGTTACTGCCTTATAAAAGAAGCTTTAGAGGGATCTGTAGTTCCTTGTGCCATGTGAAAGTACAATGAGAAGTCTATATGACCCAGAAGAGAGTTCTCACAGAAACATGCTGGCACACTGATATCAGACTTCCATCCTTCCAAATTCTGAACAATAAGTTTCTGCCCTTTATCAGCTACCCAGTCTGTGGTATTTAGTTATAGCAGCCCAAATGGATGAAGATAACCCATTTATGAAAATGCAGGTAGTCAATCTGACATTCTATGAAATTCATGAGATGTGTCACCTAGAATGTGGTAGGGTACTTGAGACATGCTAAATTTTTTTGTCTAAGAAAAAATGAATTCCATATAACAAAATCTAATAAAACTGAATTCTATTAATTCTTTATGTATTAAAAAGCCTGTATAACAGATTCTCTGCTAGGCCTCTCTTTGTCTTATGGAGAAGGAATTACTTTTGAATCAGCAGGTAAATTGTTTTATTATTTGGAGTTAAAAAACAAGGTTTAAAGACAGATTCTTAAGAGGTTTTGGAGAGTGATTGTAATCCTGTTCAGCTTCTACATTGGTTCATAGATTTGGGTAACCAATCTCAAAGGAGAGACTGAAAACAAATGGTTATATTTAATTGTTCATTACAATTATAGGGCTTTTCCTATTTATTTGTCATAGTGTTTAATTCCTGATAACAAACATTCTATGAATCTCAGAGAGAATGGCTGTTTGGCTACAGGTCAGGTAATTCAGAAACTGGATAGGACCATCACTAGAGGAAAGTCATGTACTTCCACAGTGGAGCTCTTTTGCTACATTGTCCTATTTTTCATTATATGCAGGAGTGGATATAATCCCCTAAGACTTTACTGAAGAAACCTGACCTATTTCTAATAATCAGGTAATAATCAGATTTCCTTTGCTAGACTTAAAACTGTTTCTGGTGCATAACACATTTTTGGAATGATTGAATGTTAAAAAAAAATAAAATCACTAAATTTACATAAATTTACATGACAAGCATGCCATTTCCATGTATCCATTCATCCGTTTTGGGGGTTTTAACATAAGTATCATATAACAACATATGATCAGAAAAAAATAATCCAAAGAGACTTGAATTACTTTTTTTTTAAATTTTTATTTATTTAATTATTTAAGAAAGAGAGCAGGAGGAGGGGGAGGGGCTGAGGGAGAAACAGACTCTCTGATGAGCAGGGAGCCCAATGTGGGATTCAGTCCTAGAACACTGGGATCATGACTGGAGCTGAGGGCAGATGCTTAACTGACTGAGCCACCCAGGCGCCCCAGGACTTGAATGATTTTAATAAAGAGTCCATAATCTAAGTTTATCTTCTTCAATTGACATAAAGAAAATACTCCTCAACCTTGCCATATAAAATAATAGTCCAGATATTATATATTATAGAAGTTTTAAGTTTTTAAAATATTCTTATGAATATGGTTCTTACATGAAGTGATCCATGGGAGTGGGTCTTTCTTTTAATACCAAATGACTGAAAATAATGATTCATGTTTTTATTATTTTTTTTCAATTGTTTCAGTGATACCATATATGGAATTTGAGATAAAATGATTCTATTATTATTTAATCATTTTAGGTTATATTTTCTGCAGCGAACAAGAGATTTATAGCTTTCTCTCTTCCCAGAAAAGACTTTGAGATTAAGAAGAAAAGCTCTGCCCCAAAACAATTTTATCAGTGTTATCTCTGTTGCAACACTACTTTGGAATTGAAAGATTCTGCCTCTTCAGATATTGAATCTCTTTGTCTCTCTCTCTCTTTCCATGGAGTGAGAAGTGTTGGTCCAGGTTACTGTGACAATGTCCAAAGAGAAAAAGGAAAAGGAAAGAAAACCATGCCATCAGTAACAAATCCTGTAGGTTTACAGAATAATCTCAAACAAGAAAGGACAGTCTAGAGAAAATTTGCTCTATTTCAAGAGGGCCCCTTAGTTAGAAGCATAATAGATCCATTATCATTAGAAAACAGAGAAGCAGGCTGTCTATACAGTGTTACCTAAGAAAAATCTGAACCCTCCATGTTCTCAAATAACTTTAACAGTAGTTTTACAAGCCTAATTCATCTTTGGGATAGGGCAATAAATTCTGCTATTCAAATTCCAGTAGTCTCCTGGGAAAGTTAATTGATTCACTCTCCAATATATTTTTTTTTTAAAGATTTTTTATTTATTTATTTGTCAGAGAGAGAGAGAGAGCACGCGCGAGAGTGAGCACAAGCAGATAGAGTGGCAGGCAGAGGCAGAGGGAGAAGCAGGCTCCCTGCTGAGCAAGGAGCCCGATGTGGGACTCGATCCCAGGACGCTGGGATCATGACCTGAGCCGAAGGCAGCGGCTTAACCCACTGAGCCACCCAGGCGTCCCTCCAATATATTTTTTTTTTTAAATTTGCTTTCTTATAAAATATTTCAACCTCATAGGAAATTACAGATTTAAAAATTTATGTATGTTATGTGAACAAATATTAATATTTAGCAAGTAATTGTTTGGTAAATATTATGTACCAGGCAGTTTGTTAGTTAAAGAAGGACAGAACAGTCTTTGCCTTCTTTGGCCTTTGATTGTTTTTTTTTTTTTTTTTTAAGATTTTATTTATTTATTTGACAAAGAGAGAGAAATCACAAGCAGGCAGAGAGGCAGGCAGAGAGTGGGAAGCAGGCTCCCCGCTGAGCAGAGAGCCTGATGTGAGGCTTGATCCCAGGACCCCGAGATCATGACCTGAGCCACCCACGTGCCCCTGGCCTTTGATTCTTATAATTGAGACTTGTGCACATAGTTTCCTATGGTAAGAAGATTGAAGGTAGAAAATGCTATGGGTTGATTATACACACAATATCATAGGAAAATGAAAATACGTAATAATGTGAGAACAAGAGGAAGAAGACTTTAGGTTCAAATCTGCTGAGATTTTGTTATGCTAGTGGGTAGAAGAGGGTTGTTGAGTTAGATTATAAGAGAGGGGGTAACTCTGTATTCATTTCACAGTTGTGCCCTTAAACATATCAGGTGTCTGTAGAGGGAAATAGGAGTGCTAACAAATACAAGTAAATGAGATGGGAGAAGTTCTAGCGGTAAAGGAGAAGGTGTTATTTATATAAAGTAGTCAGGTAAAACTTGTCTGATAAAATTACATATGAGGGGAAAGCTAGTGGAAGGAAAAGAGTGAGCTCTGTGAATGGCTACCTGGGGGTGGGAAGTGGGGGTAGGTTTTGAATCTTCCTGACAGAGACAAAAGCAGTACAAAGGCTCAGTCTGGAGAGTAACTGCTGAATAACAGGAATAGGGAAGTGGTGGGGGTGACTGGATGAGGGGGAATAAAGATACAGAGTGTGAGTAGTAAGACAAGTGAGCTAAGAGGTAGATGAGTTGTACTGAAAATTAAGGAATGTTACACAGACTTTCTAGAGTACCCAGAAAAGCACAACATTGACAAATGATTTTGATTAATTCGGCTAATAAATCTTTAAATTAAAATAATCTTCTAATTAAGATTAGACAGATGGCTGTTTTTACCACACATTTTAACCCCTGATTAATTATTTCTCATTTTCTCCCCTAAATTGACTTTCCCGTAACTACATTTGGAGCATCGATCATTTGATAAATAATAGAAGATTTTAGTTCTTAAAATTCTGAGACTTGAAAATTATTTTACCAGATGGACTGAGGTTTGTATCTTAACCATATCTGACTTAGGTGATATTACTGATTAACTGTTGAGTGGAAAGGGTACATGGAAATTCCATTGAGAAAAAGATGGTACTTTTCTTTCCTTTTCGTTTTTCTACCTTGGACATTGTATCAGGACCCTTGTCCAGCACTTTTCTCTCCATAGAAAGAGAGAGATCAGAAAAGGTTCAGTATCTGAAGAGGTAATTTCTTCCTTTTAATCCCAAGGCACTGTTACAATATAGGTAATAGTAATAAAATTTCTTTTGGGGTAGAATTTTTTTTTTTAAACCTGATGTTTTCTCCATGAAGGGAGGAGAAATCTATAAATCACTGTTTACTCCAGGGGGGGGAAAAAAAAAAGTCTGAAAGAATAAAATAGATCACAAAAGATTTGTTTTATCATAAACTTACTTTATTATAAGCTTCAAAGAAACTGCATCTTAAATTTCAGTGGACTTGCTGGATATTTGGATGTGTGCAGCTTGCCCTGAGAAAGGTAAAAATAGCAATGAAGATAATTAGAAAACTGTGATCTTCTATTTTATAGTAAGACAGGGAGGAGATTATAAGGGCAAATACATATTAAAGATAAGAAGCTTAATTTTCTCTGTTTAAAATACTTTCTCCCTTCACTTTTCTTAGAGTACTTACTTTAGAAAACTTGTTAAGTTTTATTTGAAATGTATATAAATTTGTTATAAAGCAGAATAGTCTCTTGCCAGTTTTAAGATCCAGGAATGTCTCTTTCAAGGTGTCGGGAACAATGTCTGGTATGTAATCATCAAGGCAGATGGCCACCCTATCTCCCAGTTTCTGTAGAACAAATGGTGGGAGCCTAACTTGGGTGAGCACTTCCTTCCAAGTTGCAAACTGCCTCCTGTTCTAAAGACATGAGTTTATTGTTCCTTTTAATAAAGCCAATTAGCAAACTTAGATGACCACTCTGATTACTGAGAATGAAGTCTGTATGACAAATGGTGCTGTCAAACCCTCTTACCTGAGATCCAGTTATTTATCTTGAGAACATGTATGTAATGTGTTATCCTGCTTGTCTTTTTAAAGGGAGAGATTTCTTTCTGTCTGTGCAGTGTTTTCGTGGATTACCTGTGATGCACAACACATTCGGATTTCATATTTATTAGTAGCAAAACTGTTTTCTTTCTCTCCTACCTTTGTGAAAAGTTCTCTGGATTAGGAGATTAAAAAAAAAAATCTATTTCCCCAATGCATGTGATGGATTTTGTATTTATTTAGTATAGCTACTTTTGCTAGTCTCTAAGTTCCATGAGTATAGGGCTTTATCTGTTTTATTCTGTATCTCCAGTATCTAGAATACTGCCTGACATGTAGAGATACCATATAATTATCTGAGTAAATAAATGTATCAATCAATCAATAAATGAACTAGAATTTATCATGTGATTTTTGTCACCAAATGTTTCTTTGATGAAATGTCATTTCTACTTTCTGGTAGCTCCAAAACCTAGTTTCATGTTATAAACTAGTATATAAAGCATATAAACTAGTATATAAACTTTTAATTGGGGGCAATTAAACCCCCAAGTACTCAGACATCTTTAAATCTTATTCAGGACAGTAAGGATGTAGTGATAAAACAGAAAGTGCCTTAGTCTCCATTCCTGTCTGGTGCCCTTTTCATTGTATAAGGAAGGGAACAAGTCCTTAATCCCTTATATCAGAACTTCTTATGTTCTGGTATCAAAATTGTAGTACACATGGCGAGTTAACCACAGTATCTTTTTGCAAGTCATAAAAGATTTTTTTTTTCTGACGTACACATCATTAGGAACCTTAGATAGGAGTGTATCTGAGAACAGTGACGTAAATATTGTTCCCTACAAGAAGGCACTTCAAGGCTTTTGTAAAAGATGTGTATATAGCTATATTCAGAAGAACCTGAGACTTGAAATATACCAAGGTCCCAGTTTGTCTGAAGGAAAAGGATTTGTAACAACTGCTAACCACAGGTCTCTGTACCCAGTGATGCTGATAAAGTAGGAAAGTTGCAGAATTTAAATTAGACATAATAGATACATTTTAAAGGATATTATAGGGAGCGATCCAGCATTAGTAAGATAATATATATGAAACCCTAACAGTTTACCCTGCAGAATGATTTTTGTATATTTTATGCCAAGGAAAATGCTTAGATACTCAAAAATGAGCTCCCACGAGATTTCCCCATAAACTCTATGGCTCTAAGGATTATTTATTATTGTTTCTCTGTTGCAGATTAAGAATATGTGGAAGAAAAGTAGGAGAATGTGATAATTTGAATACACTGACGATAACTTTAGTTTCAGGGTATTCTTCTGAAACTGAAAATACTTAAAGCCTTCATTGAGCCTTCAGGCAATTCAGCAGCTCTTTTCTCCTGCTGCTTCTAAAACCATTTATACCACAAAGCCTATTGGACTTCCTAACATCCCCCTTCCAGGAATCCACATTCAGATTTGATTGTACCTTAGAGGTGATGGCTGCCTCAGGCCTAAATTCCACTTGGGCAAACATTCAGAAGACCAATGAGGCCATGAGGTGTCATTTGCATAGTTATGGCTGCACAGCCAAAGCTTCTACCAATTCCAGAAATAAAAGTAAGAGTTACAATAGAGGAAGGACTCCAAGCATTATAAGAATTTCTATTGGGGCACCTGGGTGGCTCAGTCGTTAAGCGTCTGCCTTCGGCTCAGGTCATGATCCCAGGATTCTGGGATCGAGCCCCGCATCAGGCTCCCGGCTTGGTGGGAAGCCTGCTTCTCCCTCTCTCACTCCCCCTGCTTGTGTTCCCTCTCTTGCTGTGTCTCTCTGTCAAATAAATAAATACAATATTTAAAAAAAAAAAAAAAAAAGAATTTCTCGTGGCTCTATTTGTCCTCAAGAATTATTATGCAAACATATTAAACATGTGATTTCTTGTAATCAAGTGGACATTTTTACAAAAGAATTATCAGCTTGTGTGTGAGAAAGAGAAGTTATTCTGTTAGAATTAACTTATGTCTGAAATTATGCTTAGATTTCTCAGATCATTTTGGTGATGGCACTTCTTGCAGCTGGAGTATAGTTTCATTTGGTATGGAAGCAATTATTTTAACATAATGTTTCTCACAGAAGCAGGTTTGCTTAACAATCCACAGACTTACAGGAAGACTTCAGAAGAAATGGATCCATTTGCTGGGGGAAAAAAAATCTGTTGCTAATACTGACTGCCAGAAAGAGACTGAATTTGCTCTTAATGTAAAGAGCTTTATTATCACAACTAAACAGACATGGGCCATTAACATAAACGATTCAGTATATTTTATGCCATTTATGTTGGTATGGACCAAAATGTGCCCTCTGCCCCCCACAATTAATATGTTGAAGCTCTGGTCCCCAACAAGACTATATTTAGAGATTAGGAATTTAAGGAAACAGTAAAGGTTAAATGAGGCCAGTAGGGTGGGGCCCTAACCCAACAGGCCTGTGGCCACATGCAAACAGGAAGAGACACCAGGAGTGCATGTACACAAAGGTAAGACTATGTGAGGATACAACAAAAAAGGTGCTAGCTGCAAGCCAAAAAGAGAGTTCTTACCAGAAACCATCCCAGTTTGCAGCTCGATCTTGGAAATCCGGAATCCAGATCTGTAAGAAAATGAATTTCTGTTTTTTAAGCCCCTCAGCCTGTGGTATTCTGTTATGACAGCCCAAGCAGACTAATTACATATGCTAATGCCAAGTTCTTTTAAATATGGAATCCCAAAGATGGGAAAGTGACTCAAATAAGATGCCTATTGTGCCTTTTCTTAAGGTGATAAATATGGTAATATATCTCTGTCAGACAAACTTTCAGAAGCAGACTTAACAGTTTTTTTGTACTCTAAGTTTATAACTGGCTATTTGGGACAGGTCAGGTCACAGAAATGGCCAGTTTGGTCATACAAATCTCCTTGGGGGCTTCAGCTCAAAGCACTTTATATTGATTCCTAGGTAAATAATATGGTGCCTTGGAACGTCTTTTCTCTGAGTCTTTCAGCTCACTTATTTTGTATTTTTCTCCTCCAAGTTTCCATTAATTTCTTATTGTTCCTCCCCAGCCAATTCACTCTCCCCCAAATTTAGCAACTACTTTCTCTGGTAACCTTCTACCTGTATGCTGAATTTACTCTTTTACTCTTAGATAATTGTTTCCTTTCTTTCCAGCATTTTTGCTGCATTTCCCTCAGTTGGTTCTCCTCTTAAATAATCTCATCTTCCCAGTATATCACTTCCCCAGTAGTCTCACTAGAACTTACTGTGAATTTCATCTTCTGTCCAGTTTCTCTTCTGCTTTTGTGTTTAAATTTATTGATTATATAGACTTTATCCTTTGTATGTCTATCTTTTCTATCCTACTTAATATATGCAATCAAAATACCTTATCAAATTCACAAATTCTGTTAAGTATTTTTCCAGATATTACCTCTGGGGCACCTGGGTAGTTCAGTTGGTTAAGCACCTGACTTCTGGTTTCAGCTGTGGTCATGATCTCATAGGTCAAGAGATCAAGCTCCATGTGGGACTCCAAGCTCAGTGGGGAGTCTGCTTGGGATTCTCTCCGTCTACCCCACCTATCACTCACATGTGTGCATGCTCTTCCACTCTAAAATAAATAACTAAATCTTAAAAAAAAAAAATCTTGACATCAGAAGCTTCCCCGCAACCCAGTGATGGCTTATTTTGTGATCAAAATCTATTCCAAATAGTGGCCACCATTTATTTATTTATTGTTCATATAAATAGGTAGATAATAGCAAATGTCAGTCTGGTCGAAATCATGGTTACTTTGGAACATACTGGCAACACAAGAGTATGTTAGGTAGAGATGTAATAAAATAAACAGATTTTACTTTATGGCATGGTCATTGGAATGGTTAATTTTATGTGTTGACTTGGCTAGATTATGTATAGTACCCAGTTATTTAATCAAACATTAATTTAGTCATTGCTGTGAAGGTATTTTGTAGATGTAATTATCATGTACAGTCCATTGGTCTTATATATGTGGTTTTGGAATTGGGTAATGAGTAGAACCCTACAGATATTTTATGCATGATAGAGGAAACTTATATACTGTTAAAGACTCAGAAGGAAGTGAAAAGTGTGGTAAGGAAAGCTCTTCTTGCTCTGGAGAACACATATTGTCATGAACAGAGTGTTGGGGAAATAAAATTAAAGGAAATATGAAGGAATTGTGTATCACAATGGCAGGAAGGTGACTCTTGTTATAAGGTGGCAAAAATCCCGGGTGAATTGTGTTCTGTTGTGTGATAAGTAGAACTTGCAGGCATTGAACTTAGATATTTAGCTGAGGAGATTTCAAGCAAAAAATGGAAAGTGCAGCTTGGTTTCTCCTTGATGCTTATAGTAAAAGGTGAGAGGAGAGAAGTAAATGGAGGAAGGAACTATTACGCATAAAGGAACCAGCACTTGATTTGGGAAGTTCTCAGCCTTTTCAGATAGTGTACTCTGGAATCAGGGCCAAGGATATGACTGGACAATTTTATGCTGAAGAGATATGTTTCATGGATTCAGTCAGCCATCTCTGGACAAGCAAGGATAGGGATAGGGTTATCTAGGAAGGATCTGTGGATATTTCTCTTGTGTAATGGCATCTAACCCTTGACATCCCCAGCAGACTAACATGTTTTTTTAAGAATGTTACATTAGCAGACACGCTTGTGCTTTGGAACCCAGATAGGGCAAAAATGAAGGAAAGCTGTCAGACTTCTGGGATTCTATACACAGGAAATGGACTGATAGATACCAACATGCACTGTTCAAGAAAAGAAAATAATGATTTCTGTGTCACGGTGCAGATGTAGACTCAGAGGGCAGCGGCAGGGGTCAACACAGTCCATAGGTTGGGCCTGTAAAACTACTACAGGCCCTTAGGGCACACCAAGCCACAATGAATTATACTCAGGCGTTGAAACCTATTGGCAGTTGTCCTGCTTCATTGTAAACTTGCTTTAGACTAGGGACCTGTTTATTCCTTTCCAGAGCCTTCAGAGGGAGCATGGCCTTGCCAGCACCTCCTTTTCAAATTTCTGGCCTCCAGAACCATGAAAGAATTTATTTCTGTTGTTTTAAGCCGCCCCATTTGTGGTAATTTGTTATGCTATCCCTATGAGACCAGTAGAGCTTGTGGAACAGTTAACAACTAGATACTTCCTTAATTATATTATTCGTAACTTATGCTTCCTCTAATGCTAAACGAGTACTACTTGTGTAAGTCAAGATGTATATAGACTTCAGACACTGACTTGCTCAGTATACCAAGTTCTAAATGAAGTGAGTCATGCCTAAAAGTTGTAATCTCTTTTTTCATCTCACTTCCCCCTCCTCCTCCTCCTTTCTTTTCTTCTTTCATTGCTCCCAATTTGATCCTTCTAATATATCAGTAAGTTATCAAAAAATTTCTTAAAAGTAATTGAAATGTACATAAAGTCTCTTTAGTGTATGAAATGAAAAAAGTAAAAAAGAATTCTAGTTCTGGACCTAAGAGAACTTGATTTCTATTGGCTAGGGCTTATAATCCCATAGAATATAAATATATATGGGAAGTTTTATAATATGAGCATATAGAATAGAAAAGTTCTAATCTTGTTTGGATTTTTAACAGCCCATTGGTAAAAATAATTATAGTTCTTTGAAAAAAATTCACAGGATTTACTTAGGAGATCCTAATAGTTTTAATGATGTGTTTACATGACATTTGAAAATGTATTATAATTTTAGGCAACCAGAACAACTGTCTTAATCTATAAGTTATAAACATATTCACTGTTTAAATGGAAAAAATCATCAATTAATTACTTACCATGCACTTTTTATCCTTATGAAAAATTCATAGGATAAAAGCTCCACTGCAGGTAATTAGAGCACATTATGTATAATCACTTGCCAAATTCCATGTTTTAAATCAATCATTTTTGTGTTCATATGTTTGAAGTAATTTCAGAAGTAAATAATCACAGAGCCCAACAAATGAGATAAAATGTAAAACAAATATAGCAAAGTATATTAAGAAAGCAGTGGAATGAAGCAGAATCTCTTCTGTGAGCAACCAGACAGCTTTATAGTAGTTGGAGGTATTGGGAAAATAGCATTTTAACAACGACATATAGTTGAGGATCCTTACATAATCTTTTAAGTAAACACAACAGGAAAAAGTGAAGGTATAATCAAAGTGCAGTGCAATTAATGAGGGACAATTATCTAAAGCAAAAGATCAAACTTGTTTTTTAAAAAGGCAATGCATGTAAACTGTTTTAAAAAAATATTATTTTCCAGGCTCCTCAACCATAAGATATTATAATATTTCTTCAGATATGAGTAATGCATTACACTGAGTAGATTATAAGCTACAGGACTATCAGTTTCTCCAGTTCACCTAGTGCATTCTACACATAGTCAGAATTCAGTAAACGTATATATTTTTATATAGATGCCAGGAGAACATCAATCACAAGTCAGTCAAAGTTCACAGAGACATACTTTTTTAAAGCTTAATTGAAGTGTAGAGAATAGCAATAAGAAATTCTTCAATGCAAGTGCTAAATCACCCTTTACCAGAATAATAACCACTGGGAATTTGAATATCAGGCTTTACACCTAAGTGTGTTTGGGCTGTAAAGAAACACTTTCCTATGGATGGTACCCCCAAGGATATTGCACCTCACTGAGAAGGGTATGTGTGGGAAAAGCTGCCTTTCTATTACGGTCTCAGTAAGTAAGTATGTTTATTCTTTTGTTCATAGAAAAGAATAAATAGAATCCTCTAAGAATGTGTAATCGATGGACTATTCTTACTGATTTTGCTGGTTTATTTTCTTTAAAGAAAAACCCAGGCCAAAGCCTTAATGTGATTCAAGGTTGGTATTGCTCTTAGGTGCCTGGAAGATGCAAATAAACATTTTCTCTGGGTAGATCATCCTAAGCCCATTTTCTTCAGAATTCCAGAGATTTAATTTATCCAAATATGAGTCAGCACTCAGATGATCAAAAACATTAAGAATTAAGTCAGTTCTTCTGTAATGACTTTAGTAAAGTTTTCAACTTTCCTCAGTAGTGATCTTGAACATCTTTTGTTAGAATTTTTTTTCCTTAAAGTGCTTCTGTGAGTTTATCACAAATTTTACCTCAACTCTTCACTCTATCCTGTAATCATGATATTTGTGCAATACCAGAAGTTAGGAGAAAGAAATTAATTATCAAATACTTTTTAATATTGGAACCTGTTCCTTTTATAATTAAGAATAAGGTAATTATGCCATTATTATTAATTCTGATCAATATAATGATCATAAAATGTATTTTTATATATTTTCTTATAAAATAAGATAAACAGAAAGATTAGAAAAGTTACAGTACAATCATTTTCGCAAGTGAAATGCTCAGATATATAGAAAAGCACAATAATTTTTAGGTGATTTCACAGTTTGGCTGGATATAGAATCCATATACAAGAGCCAATTTCATTGGTAGACCATTAGTTTAAAAATAATTGTTTAGTATCCTATGTTATTTACAGTAAAGTCTAGGTCAAAATCTAAGTCTAGGTCAAAAACTTGGCCAATAAATGTGTGAAAGCTTTGATAAAGAGCTTTTTATAATCATAGATTCCTGTGATTAAACATATCTAGAATGAGGCATTAGAATCTGTATTTTATAAAACTTTCAGGCAGATGTAAGAACACATGCCCCTAAGGATAATGTGTAAATTATTCAAGTTGACATTTAAATCCTTTCACACTGAGCCTTACCCACATGTTTCCCATTTCCTGTCAGTCACAGCCATGCATCCTATCACTCATAGCATGCTAGGTGTTGGTTAAACTAGATTTTCACCATTCCCTGAGCACAATACTTCCTTTTTTTTTCTTTTATTTTCTTTTTTAAGATTTATTTTTTATGGGGAGCAGAGAGGGCAAAAGGTGGAGTATCTCAAGCAGACTACTGGCTGACTGGGAGCCCAACATGGGGTTGAATCCCATGACCCTGAGATCATGACCTGAGCTGAAATCAAGAGTTCGGACACTTGACTGAGTCACCCATGCGCCCTGAGCACAGTACTTTCTTTTTTTTTTTTAAGATTTTATTTATTTATTTGACAGACAGAGATCACAAGTAGGCAGAGAGGCAGGCAGAGAGAGAGGAAGGGAAGCAGGCTCCCTGCAGAGCAGAGAGCCCGACGCGGGACTCGATCCCAGGACCCCGGGATCATGACCCGAGCTGAAGGCAGCGGCCTAACCCACTGAGCCACCCAGGCGCCCAGCACAGTACTTTCTTAACAAATTTTAGTTCTTTCTGCCCTGGGAATATCTTTCTCTCCTGACTGAAAAGACATGGTTTAATGGATAGAGTTCAGATGAAGTCAAACATATATGTGACTTCTTTATAGAGAAGTTTATTTCAGGTTATTTGAAAACCTAAATAAACCTAAAGGAACTTTGCAGAAGAATTCTCAAAGCTGCACCTCAAAAGTGGCCGCTAGGGAGTTGTTCCCTCTTAAAATTAGAAAGTAATTTTCTGCAGTGGAAAGCTCTGATAAATTCTGTTTCCACGCTGCTGTTGTTGAGGTAACTAGGAAGTCACCATGTTCAGGAAATTGCCACATCCAAACCCTACTTGGTACTGCTCCGAGTTCCAAAACCTTGCCATGTCAGCTCTGATCACATGAATGACCACATAAATATAATGTAGTCCCTCATGGCTGGTGACCTGACTCTCAGTAGTCAGAATGGTCAAAATCAAGTATTACTTCTTTCAATAAATTTCTCTAGTTTCCAGAATTAGTCCCACTCAGTAGCCCCATTGAATGCTATATATTATACCATATTAGTATGCATTACAATCCCCTGCAATTACTTTTCTGTGTGTCTGTTTCCATTGCTAATCTCTCATTTCCTTTAGAACAGTAGTTCTCAACTTTTTGTTCTAAAGTTGCCTTTACAGTCTTAAAATTATCAAGTCCTTCAATACCTATTATCATGTTAAAATCAAAACTAAAAATGAATTTAAGGCATGGGAATTCATAAGCACTTATTACATTAGCCATCAGAGCAATAATGTCATTAAATACTATGCAGCCTCTATAGATAGATACTTGTGGGAATGGGAATAAAAAAGGAATAAATATCTTAATAGTATGAAAATAGTTTTGACCACAATGACCCCATGAAAATGTCCCCAGAAATCCTAGGGGTCCCAAAATTATTCTGAAAAATACTGTTTCAGGAAAGTATAATAGTTGGGAGGAATTTGAACTCTCCATGCACTGTCACAGGCTCAGACCATGAAATGTTAGGTGAGTGAGAAACAGTCATTAGTGTTTGGAGAATCAAGTTGGGGATTAATGTGGAATTTAAAAATTTATTTTCAGGAGAAAATAAACTGTTTACATGATTATATTTCTATCCAGATAAAAGGTAGAAGCATATGAAGTTATTATTTTCAGATCTGAAATGTTGAACACTAGAAATTGGTCTTAACTGAATAGGATACACTTTAATTAAATGAAAAAGTGAAAATATAATCATAGATATACTTTTATTTATAGTACATTTCAATTTTACCCAAATTGGATACACCATGGATCACACGTTGCATTCAATCTATTTCTACCATGATGAAAATCTGTGTATCACATTTATTTCTAAGTAGAGGTTTGTCTTATTTCCACACTAGTATTAAAATAAATTATGTTTGTTTTGGAGTTTTCAAAGTATTGAACAAATACTTCTAGTCAAATATGGGAGAAGTTTTGCCAATATTCAGTCTTGGATCTCATGGACAGTGAGTTCTAATCCCGATTTTGCCAGTGACTAATTCTGTGGCATTGAACATGTCATTTTACTTTTCTGTCTCAGTTCTGTCATCTGTGAAGTAGAGATAATATTGTTCAGTTGAGCACATTGTTCTAGCTTGTATCCTCTGGATGACTCCACAAAAGAAATTCTGCATATGAATTTGAATATATGCCAAGAAAATTAGAACAAGTTATCTACTTCAAAAACATTCAAGAAAGAGCCAGTGGAAATCATTTTGAAAATGCACCATATGCATTTTAAAATCATAATCAATCTCATCCCAGGAAATCCATCACCACATTTGTAAATATTTAAGAGATAATTGTTTTTTCTCTTATTATAGAAAAAAGTCAGACATCAAAATACAACTTGTCTCTTTTGGAAAGTTTATAATCTCATCAAAATTATTTATATCTATTAATCACAGTTGGTGCTAGCGATTTACTGGAAAAACTGTTCAAACAATGACAGAAAAGGAAGAAGAATAAATCTTTCTGTTCTTCGTTCAGTTATTAAGTAAGCAGCTCTTTCAGCCTCATGAAACTTCTGTATTGCTAATTTAAAAAATAAATTTCCTGAGGTGCAATGTCAATTTTTCTTGTAAGTAGTATCCAAGTCAGAAAAAATGGAATATTGAAAAAAATTTTATACACATCTTTACATATATCACAATAAATTACTTCTAATTTACTTTTGGCCATCCCTGGCATTTTACATTGTTGGTAATATTGTTTGCTGCTATTTCAAGAAGCATGCATTTCATCTTCCAGGTATATTTTAATTAAAGTAAAACATTAATGATTATGATCACAGGATTTGGAATCAAAGAAATTTTTATTTGGATTCATTTATAAGCTATAGAACTTTTTAAATTTATAATTTCAAAATTTACTTATTGCAATGAATATATAATTTTACTGAACACTAAACTATATGCTTGGTTATAAATGGACAAACATTTGCTTTAGAAAATTTTAAAAAAATCCATTATGGGATAAATTAGCCTTTGAATAGTGTGAACTCTGATTTATATTATAAATGTTAAGAGTTATATTATCTTGCAGATACGTAAATTCAGTATAACTATATTTTAAAGAAGTTTGGAGGAAAACAGGCAAATATTAATAGTGGCCATATTTACTCCTGGGGCATAGAACTGGTATGTTAAAGATTATTGTTTTAGACCATTCTGAATTTTCTAAATGTACTGTGATTAGTATATCTTAACTTCTGCAGTGTTTTCTGTTTGTTCTTTTGGCAAGTTTCATTCCATTCCTGGGTTTTGTTTCCATATCATTGAAACAAAAATAATAATACTACCTTTTTAGACTCATGTAAGTGACAAAATGTAAACACAAAATTGATGAAAAAATATTATACCACTTTCCAGATTCATTGAGACCACTGTGTCTCCAGGCCTTCTCCTATACAACTTATTCTATTTTTCAGATTTGTGTCTTTAATTTATATCTTTATATTTGTATTTATTTGTTTATATTTATATCTTTAATTTGTATCTTTGATTTAATTTGTATCTTTAATTCTTAACTATGAGAACAGAATCTAGCAACTTTAAGACAAATCTAGATATTTTAGTGATACTGGACTGGGGCTGATTAGATTACTTGGGTTGAATACAGTTTAGGGCATAAAGGCTATGGGTTCAATCCCCACTGTTGTCACATCCCATTGTTTCAGATAAGAAGTCATTATTCTTGTCTTTATTACTCTAATGAAATTTTATCAGCCTCCTTTTAATTTTTTCTTTATTATTAGGTTTTCAGCAATTTGACTGTAATATGTCTTGGTACAGTTTGTGTTCTCTTTGGGCTTCACTGAGCTTCTTGAATATTTCATTATGTAGTGATTTTGTGATACATCTCCCAGGAATATGGATATAAAACTCAGGATCCTTTCCTTCAGAAACACATTGGCTTCTTTCCTTCTCCTAATTCCTTCTCAGATTAAGGTCCTTTATTTTATTTATTTATTTATTTATTTGGCAAAGATGGAGTAATTAGGTACTATGAGAGAGTACTACAAGGATATAGATCATCAGGGTGATACAAATGACTACTTGAAAGAACAATCACTCTGACATAGTTACTACTTTTGCTTGAAAGAACACTCAGACATAGTTACAACTTTTCACCCACCAAATTGGGTTTTCACGGTATGGCTGAATTTATGCTTAGTAAAAATGGATTTTAAATGGTTAACCCCTGGCTTCTTTAAAGGCATTGAAAGACTTACAATGAACCAGTGGGACTTATTCTATATAATACATTCATTTCTAAAAATTTACCATTAGGAGGCAAAGATAAAGTTAGGGGCTCATTTCCTACAGGGAAACAACATGATCACACTTTGGGACAGGAGAAATGGGCTGAATGCCCCTCTGAAAAGAATGATGGCAGCAGAAAGGTTGAGACTGTGGGTTTGTCTTCATTTCCCAAGATGTATAGCTTTGAACCAGTTATTTAACACTTTGGAATCTTAGTTACTTCGTATATAAATGGGACAATGATACCTCAGGGTATTGCTATACGAATTAGATAAGAACAGATAACTGATATGTAATTGGAACATGGTGTGTGCATAAAATTCAAGAAATTATAGTTCTATATTGTAATTTTTCTTACTCCTAGGATCAGAATCTCCTAAGCCCCCTAAATAATATGACAAAGTATGGGGTGCCCTGGGTGGGTCAGTTGGCCAAGCATCCAATTCTTGATGTCAGTTCAGGTCATAATCTCAGGGTCATGGGATAGAACCTCACATTGGGCTCTGTGCTGGCTGTGGAGCCTGCTTAGGATTCTCTCTCTCTCTCACTCTCTGCCCCTCACTGCAACTTACGTACATCCACACTCTCTTTCAAAATAATAACAATAATAATAATAATAATTGCCAAAGTAGTGAGATAAGCTTTTTAGGTAGTAACCTTGTTTTTTCAAAAATAGGTAATTTACATTCTAACTTTCATAATATAGCAGGTTATAATAAGAAACACCAGAAAACATTTAACTATGGATTGGCTGTTCGGTAGGTCTAATGAAGAAACTTAATCTTTGCCATTCTATATTATTTGCATACTTCTATTTAGACTATAAAAATAAAGTTATATAAAGACTTTTGTATGGCTCTCAACTATATGACTTTCTCCTTTCTATGAGTGCTTGTATGATTTAAATTCCATAACATATACACGTTAATTGCTTTTATTTAGGATCATGGAACTAAATAAAAAGAACAATTTAATAAAATAGTGTAAGGAAAACTTTACATATGGGAAGTTTCAGGTCATGTAAAGATTTTTCTGGTCATATGGGATAAACTTTTATTTTGATGTAAGAAATTTGTATCTTAATATATTGAATGTAATTGAGATTATTAAAGCAAAATTGTAGCTTGAACACATAATTTAAGACTTTTGTTTCTATTTGATGGTCTTGATTCCTAGAGTTTTATGAAGATCAAATTTAGCTGAGTTTCACTTTCCAGATCTTGTTTAAAAAGGGCAACTCCTTTAACATTTTACTCCAGTGTGCCACCTCTGGCATGACTTCAGATCATAAGTGCAAAATGCTTCTCTCTGCTCTGCACCCAGACTTGATTTAGTTCTCTTTTTACTTCTCCCCAGCAGAAATTCTTTCCTTATGATCTGGCCAAAAAAAAAAAATCCCAAACATATTGTAGTGCAGTGTTTTTCTCATTTCTACTTTTTTTTTTTTTTAAACCACATCCCTATTCTTTTCACACATGTTCTAAAAAGCATACAGATTAACAAGTTGAAGAAGTAAAACCACACATAATTCATGCTAGGGAAGCTAGTATGGTCTGTGCACGTGCGCACGTGCACATGCACACAGTCACACACACACACTCCAATTTACCTGTAAATGCAAAAAGATCTACAATTTGAAAAGCTGACTTGGAGAGAGTTGTGGGTGCAAAACCTTGTTGGACAGAGATAAATACCACCTCAGAAGGAGCAAATCTTACTTATTGAAAACAAGTCTAAGTCCTGAAATAAAAAAAAAAACTTAGGTGGGATGGCTGTGTTAGAAATTCATCACTTTGGGGGCAAAAAGAGAGGATTTTGGAGGTGTTCCTCAGGTGGTTGGTGGTGAATGTAAAGGAGGGAAGTAGGAGGAAAATAAGTCTTCTAGAGAAAAATAAGGCCGGGGTGGGGGGTGGGGAGAAAAAGAGGCACAGAAGTAAAAGACACAATGATTTCCCTCCAAAAATAAAGCCGCTGTTATGGAAACTACACTTCTCTGTAACAACAGAAGGTGAATTTGAACTGTTTTAATTGGCAACCCAGACCTCTCATCCCTACTTGGTATTGTTGCCAGTTCTGTAAAATAGGAGACACTACCCAACAGACAGAAAACTGCTTGCAAAACACATAAACCACAACAAGAAGAAAACATATAATGAGAATGACAAGATTTTAGCTAATGACTTGCTCTTCAAAAATGAAAAAAACAAAGAACAAAAAACTGAAAAACCTGGGGAACATATCATTCTGAACTAAACACCTTAAGCAGTTGTGTGGATGAATATATTAAAAGAAACTACTTCAAGTAGTTGATCTGCTTCAAAACTCAGATCAAAAATGGGTAGTAAAGTAAAATAGGAATTAAGAGTTGGCAAATGCATGAAAGACACTGGAAAAAAATACCAAGTCATTTCATAAATGAAGAATAAATTACAGAGTATGCACACACAAATAGCCTTGATTCAACAGAAACCATAGGAAAAGTCATTTAGTAAAGGTAGGAACAGATACAAGAGATAAACAGTAAAGAAGCAAATACCATTAGAAGAGAGGGAGTAATAAATATAGAAGATAAGCATAGAATGTCCAAACATATACATACATTAGTCCCTACAAAGAAAAAGACAAAAATAATGAAATAAAAACTAATATTAAGAAGTATGCTCCATTTCAGAAATCAAGGACTTACTACATTTTCACTTTGCAAAGGCCTGTCATGTAAGTTAGAAAATTAACCTATAGTGGCCACCTTGGAGATTTATCCTGATAAAATTAGTAGACTTCAAAGATAAAGAAAAAAAAAGTACTCCATATCTCCAGGGGGAAAAATATTATTAAAGAGTAAAACAGAAAACAATCATAAATATTTTCTACTCCATGCTGTCACCAACTCCTTCAGCCTCAATTTCTTTTATAAGATAAGCTCTTTAAATATAAGAACACACGAAGATTAAAAGCAATACATACCTGAAAACAATAAAACCAAAGAAAGTAGTGATAGCTATATTATCAAAATAAATTGAAGGTAAAAAGTATAAGGAAAGATCAACACATTTCATAATAATAAAATGGCAAGTTTGTAAAGAAGACATAATGGGAATGAATTTAAAGCCCCTAAATATCATGTGTAAATTAATTTGATATGGTTTGTGAAATTGACAAACACCTTGAAAAATACACCAAAAGCTGAAAAAAGAATTAAAAGTAATGAATGTCCTATATCTATAAATCAAGTCAATCTGTAAGAAAATTCTTACAAAGAATACTCCAGTTCAAAATAGCTTTATTCTTCAAATTTTCCATATATTTAAGAAAAAAATACAAATCATATAAAAATAATTGGGGATAGAAAAAAATCAAACACTTCCAAACTGGTTTTATGAGTGCAGCATAGTTTTAATATCAAACCCTGAAAATAGCATTATA
Organism: Enhydra lutris kenyoni; assembly: GCF_002288905.1. Taxonomy (NCBI): domain Eukaryota; kingdom Metazoa; phylum Chordata; class Mammalia; order Carnivora; family Mustelidae; genus Enhydra; species Enhydra lutris. Next base: position 16,112,833 of record NW_019154111.1, on the reverse strand, counting down.
AGAACGACAAAAAGCAAGACTATCTCTTAAAATACATATGCAAAAGTAAATTGAATTAATCAGCATATAAAAACAATTATACATTATGTCAAAGTGAGGTTTATTTTAGGAAAGCCTGTTTCATTTAACATTAGAAAGTCAATAAATAGACATTTTATTCATGACCTCAAGAAAACAAGAAGAAAAGCATATCTTTTCAATAGACAAGGAACAATTCTTTTGACAAAATTCAACACATAATCCTTCTTAAAAACCACATAAACTAAATAAAAAAGTTTAAAAAGTATAAACAATTTGGGAGCAGTACAAAATCTATTTTTCAGTTGATTCAATGCATCTGGGAAAACCTACAACTAGTAATATAGTGATGAAATGTTAAGGTTGTACCATTGAGTTAAGGAAAAAGTCAGAATTTTTACTATTCTATTCAGTATTTTATTGGAAATCCTAGCCAGTGGATTAAGACAAGTTAAAAAGGATAACTGTTATAAAGATTACAGAAAAAATGAAACTCCCATTATACACAGAAATTTCAGAACACTCGACAGTTAAAATATTAGAAATCATTGGAATGTAGTGTAGTTGATAAATAAGTAGTTGATATAAAAATAAAGGAGGCTTTATATATGAACAAATCCAAATTTAAAAATACGTAATTTATTCACAAAATGCATACAATACCTAGATAGAACTGTAGGCAAAATCTTTATTTTGGACACCTTTATTTCAGTATTATTGACAAAATAAATTTCACATTTGAAAGTATGCAAACTGATTAATTTTGACATGCTTATATCCTATGAAACTGTCACAAAGATAAAAAATCTTTCCCTACTAAAAATGCATTTAAAATATTTATAGGAAAATTATTTTGTGTCTGAGAGAATGCTTTGAAATCCTTAAAAAATAGCACGGCATGTTGCTATAGATAAAAGACTGATGGAATGTTGATAATTGCTGATACTCTTGATAAATACCTGAAAATTTATTATGTCATTTTCTCTCTTCCTGTATGTAATTGAACATTTTTTTTAAGGGAGGAAAGGCAGAGGAAGGAGGTTGACATGATCAAACCAAATAATAAAGCATTCAGGCACAGAGTGTGGATAATAAGTAAGAAATTTAGAAGTTTCTCTTCCTCAAAAGATAGTGCTAAAAGTGAGAAATCAAGTCATAGACTGGAAGATAATGTTCACAATATATTTGAAAAAATATTCAAATTTAGAGTAGAAAAGTATTCCTACAAATCAATAATAAAAATGGTTCAGTTAAAATGGAGAAAAGAGTTGAACATGTGGTGTCTACAAGGACCTGTGGATGTACAACAATGTAAGAAGATACTCAGTATTATTAGCCATCAGAAAAATGAAAATGAAAATTGAAATACTACCATAGACCCCCTTAGAGTGGTTTGAATTGAAAAGTCTAATAACTCCAAATATTAGGATGCAAAGTAAATATATCTGTCATATGTTGCAGTTGAAAGTTAAAATGGATGGTACTGTCATGTTGCACAGATTCAGTTTTGTTTTTAATAAAGGTACACCCATAGCTTACTTAAATTCTACTGACAGTTGCTGAACCACTGCTTAAAATAGATTTTCACAAAAGACCTACATAATAATGTCCACTCATGTTTTGTTTATAATGCAATAGATAATAGTTAGATAAACTACCAACTTTACGGAAGAATTAATAAATATATTTTGTTACATTCATAAAATGGGATATTATTTAGCAACAGAAGAGAATGAACAATTAATGTATACAGCAACATGTGATATCTTTTAAAAAGTCATACTAGGCAAAAGTCAGCAGATACAAGAGTTTATGTATTATTATTTTATTACATAATGATAAAGAACAGAGAACATGGATCTATGGAATAAAAATCAAAACAGTGAATACTTCTGGTTGGTGTATGGAATATTGTCATGAAAAATTTACAAAGGAACTTTTTGTTATGGGTTGGTGTTTTGATTACACAGCAATATATATTAGTCAAAACTCATCAGATTATACAATTAAAAGCTTTGCACTTTACTGAATATATATTTATCTCAATAAAAATTAAATTAATATAAAACATCAAATGAAAGGCCAACCTCATTTTCAAATTTTTTTAGTAAATTGTTTTGGTAAATTGTACCTTTTTTTTTTTTTTAAATTGTACCTTCCGATATGTAGGATGAATACTTGCTATCAAGTTGTTTCTTATTCCAAGGATAGAAGATTCATTTAATATTTGAAAATAAATCATTTTAATTCACTTTTTTAAATGATAAAGGGATGGCCATTTTAATAAAACAAGAAAACTTTTGTATCAAATTAAGGACTATTTGCAATAAAAGTCTTTAGCAAATCTAGAGTAGAGGATTGTTAATATGATAAAAGGTACAAATATAAGAAATCATAATTAATTTTAAAATGTTGAAAGTTGAGATAAGAAACAAGATATTGGGTATCTTCTGTCACTACCTATATTTAACACTGTATAGTTTCTAGCCTATGCAATAAAGCAAGAAAAATATGTAGTAACTGTTACTAAATAGGAAATAGATCTGCCCTGATCCCTAGATGGTATGTCTGTGGATTTGGAAAACTACAAGAGTCTTCAGATAAACTCCTATGTTGATTAAACAGATTGTCAAATTAAGTTTTATTTCTATATACAAAACACAATCTCAGATTTTAATTATAAAAAACTATAATTAAAATATCTAAGAATAATCCCCTAATTTGTGATACTGGATCTGGAGCCTATAAATGTTTGTCCATTGCCAACTGGCTCAATATTAGATTTTGATGTTACTGGATGCTGAAGGGATACTGGAGTTCAGCAAAGGAGAAGGTGCTTCCCTGCTTGATGGTGGTGGTGGGTCGTTCTGTTTTGTTCTTTTTCACTATAGGTCAGTTAACTAATCAGAGTGCAGCAGACTCATTGACACACACTACAGCAGACCTCAAGGACCTGCAATTATCAACTCACACCCTACCATTTTTTCCCACTGCCTTCTTTTTTTCACACTTCTTTATCTACAGGTTGTTCTCTGCATTTGATATTTCTCAACCCCTTGGAGTCCTGTTTACCTTTTTATTTGTTAACAGTGCTTCATTATAAGTTTTTCTGTTTTCTGAATAGAGCTTGATTGAAAACATTCAATCATAAATGTACCATAATTAAGGGTCTTCCTGGTACAAATATAAGCAGATAAATCATTGAAGAGTACAGAGAATATCAAATTAAACCCCTACATATAGGAACACCATTTTAAAGTAGAGGTGACTTCTGAGCAGTGAAAAATAGTATTTTAACTACTTTGTGTTGAAGCTATTTGGAAAGAAACATTAAATTTGACCTCTACCTAAAACTGTTCTCAAAAATCAACTTGAAGAGGATTGTTGATCAAAATGTGAAAGCAAATCAATATACCTTCTAAGGATAATATAAGACAATATCCCTATGAGCTTGAGAAAAGATTTCTTAAACAGGACCCAAAATGTATATTCTAAATTCAAGTACAAAAATGAACTAATAAAATTAGCTAAGGGGGCGCCTGGGTGGCTCAGTGGGTTAAGCCACTGCCTTCGGCTCGGGTCATGATCCCAGGTCCTGGGTTCGAGCCCCACATCGGGCTTTCTGCTCAGCAGGGAGCCTGCTTCCTCCTCTCTCTCTGCCTGCCTCTCTGCTTACTTGTGATTTCTCTCTGTCAAATAAATAAATAAAATCTTAAAAAAAATAGCTAAAAAACAAATTGATAACATAACTAATAGCAAGACAAAAATAATTTCTTTTTTTTTTTTTTTTTTTTAAAGATTTTATTTATTTATTTGACAGAGAGAGATCACAAGCAGGCAGAGAGGCAGGTAGAGAGAGAGAGGAGGAAGCAGGCTCCCTGCTGAGCAGAGAGCCCGATGCGGGGCTCGATCCCAGGACCCTGAGATCATGACCTGAGCTGAAGGCAGCGGCTTAACCCACTGAGCCACCCAGGCACCCCGACAAAAATAATTTCTTAAATGAATTTTGAACATCGTACTCTGACTATATATCCTCATAGGGTTTCTTGAAAACAGATGTGAATATAAATTGTCTTTAATAATTTAAGCAGTTTTAAAAAATCAACAGTTTTATTATTGTTCTAAATCATAATTAGAAATTTTCTTTTAGAAGAACACATGCACTAATACTCTGGGATTTTCATGTAGTATTTTATTTCATTAATGTATTTAACAAATGCCTAAAAGTGCAAACTAGTTATTAAGATTATAGCTCTTCAGTGGCACCTGGGTGGCTCAGTGGTTTAAGCCTCTTCCTTCGGCTCAGCTCATGATCTTAGGGTCCTGGGATCAAGGCCCACATCGAGCTCTCTGCTCAGCAGGGAGCCTGCTTCCCCTCTCTGTCTCTGTCCCTCTACTTGTGACCTCTCTCTCTGTCAAATAAGTAAATAAAATCTTAAAAAAAATTATAGCTATTCTGTAATAAACCGAAATCATGGGGAGACAGTATTGATTATACATTGCCACAATAATGTCCCACTGTGAACTACAAAATTTCAGTCACATTAATTCATTTGGTTTATGAGTTTGTGAATTAGTACGGGCCAGTTGGACATGGCTAGATGCCTATGATTCAAGGAATGAATTTGGGTAGACTTTCTGTGAAGTTGGGACACACATGTCCTCTGCATGTGTGTTCATTGTATATGTGTTGATTCTGTGGTCCTCCCGAGGAGCAGAAACTATCCAGAAAAGGTCTTATAAAGATGTCAGAATTAGAATAGTCATAGCCCAATTGCACACATTTTTGCTACCTGATTGCCTTCCTTTGGTCACTCAAGTCACATGGTTGAACTCAAAGTCAAGGTGTGGGAAAGCATACGCCACCGATTTAGTGGGAGGGTCAGAAAAATCACATGAGAAAAAAACTTAGATAAAGGGATGATTAAAGAATTGAGGCCATCTAGGTAGTCTACTACAGGCAGTTGGACCAGATAATATTACATACATTTGTGTAATTTTAACCCTAACCACTGTATGACAACATGACTCCAGTGTTTGTGTAGTGAAATGTATACTTAATTGTTTTTATTAATAAGGATTTATTAGCCAATGAATTAGGGAATAAGTTGTACTTTTTTTATTTTAAAGATTATAATATAGTTTGACAAAATTTTATCTATCCTGTGAGAACTCATGGATATATTGTATGTGTAGTACTTCTCACAGTTATATTTAAAACTGTTTAATGTTTGGCATTGGCAACTCCAATTTTTCCATTTCCTTTCCAGCTGTCTTTGATGACTCACAATATCTTTCTTAAGCTGAAATGGGATTTTACTTCAAAACCAGATAATAACCTAATTGTGTTCACAGTTGTTTTCTTTGTTTAGGTGTAATTTATCCTTTTTTTTTTTTTTAAGATTTATTTTTTTATCAGAGAGAGACAGAGAGGGAATACAAGCAGGGGACTAGGAGAGGGAGAAGCAGGCTTCCCACTGAGCAGGGAGCCCAATGCAGGGCTGGATCCAAGGACTCTGGGATCATGACCTGAGCTGAAGGCAGACGCTTAATGACTGAGCCACCCAGGTGACCTGTAATTTATCCTTTTCATCCTATCTATTTCTAGCACCACCGACTAAAAACCAATACAAGTAATAAATATTTACCAAGACCATAAAATAATCAAAACAATTGAATTGGCATATGGCAGTTAAAGGAATGCCAGATTCTCAGTAGTCTTTCCTTAGGGCTTTTGAAACAGATTTACTATCCAACAGATCTTGATCTGCCTTTTTTTTTCCCCAACATAATCCTGCCGGAAGGCTGGAGAATAATAGACGAGGCCCATGGCTAGAGTGGTTTATGATAATACAGTGATGGATGAGAACTTATAGTTTACAAATTTTTTTGTTATCAAAAAAAAAAAAAAATTTAACTGGAAGCCATTGTCTAGTATGGCTGCCAAGCCAGCAAAAGCAGCAGGCAAAGCAGATGACAAATTCCCTGTGGAAATGTGCTTACTTGGTAGTCATTGTAGGTAGGTATTGTCCATGAATAGTCAAGTGGGAATAGGAGCCTACAGAAGGGGATGCACGTGAGTGGATTCCCTCACTTACTGTAATCTGATTTGTCTCTTCAATCATCATATAGATAGTTTAGTTGTAAATTATGTCATCATAAATCAATCATAAAATAATAGCAGACTACTATGTTTTAGAAAAAACATCTCAAAATAAAACATTTAGTTGTTTATTTTTTACTTAGAAAAAAGCAGGTTTAAATAATTCATTTGCCTCCCCTTTCCCGTAGGCTATGTCAATTCCATCTTTACCACATTCTGTTAAATGTCATTAACTGACAATAAAAGAACATGATATGTTATGTTAAATTGAAAACAAGCTTTGTCATTAGGAATGAAGGAGATAGTCATAATAGACAATTACTGCATAAACAAATTAAATATTTCTGACCCCATTACTTTAAAAATAAGAATTTTAAATTAACACATTTTAGTTTTGGTTAAGGGTTAGATATATTAATAGTCTTTCAGATATAAAGCGAGCAGCCTACAAACATATTGTGACAACTAAATTGTCATCAATATACCAAGGACATTCAAAATTTAAGTGAATTTGACTTTAGGCCAGTTGTTGTGCTTCAGTTCCTTCTTTTAGAAAAGTCGCTAATAGTACCTATCTCAGACATTTGTGGTGAGAAGTAAATGAGATAATACATGAACACCACTGGCATGAAGTATGTACTCAATATCTTTTAAATGCTATTATTAGTACGGTTACTATTTTATATATTATTACATACTATAATAAATATGTCCTTTTTTGGATTTGGGACTTATTACTGTAATAATCAATTTCACAATGCATTCATCAACACTGGGTACTAGCTGCTTCAGTGGAACACATCTAAATCAGAAAATATGACTAATGATTATATCTTTCAAGGAAATGTTACATGTTCCACTTGCCTTATCAAATTTCAATTAAAGCTATGGAACATACAGACACACTTTTGCTATTTTATATACTTTTACAATTTACTTTAGTCTTCATCTTGTTAGTGATCTTTAGTATTCTCTTGGTATTTCTAACCTCTCTACCATTTATAAGTAAATAAAGGAAATCATAAAGTTGGAGGTACTTCATAATCTCTGAAAAATATGATTCTTTGAGATGTCAGAGATTGGGGAAGTAGGGAAGTAGGAATATATTAAATGTATAGGAAATATACATGTGATTACAATAAGGAAAAAGGAATAGAGAACTTAGAAAGTAATTACCAAGTGTTCAGTGCTCATGTATGTCTTTATTCATGACTTGTTGCTATAACACATTACCACAAATTTGTGGCATAGAATAATGCAAATTTATTATCTTATAGTTATGGAGGTCAGAAGCCTAAAATGGATCATTAGGACTGTATTCCTTCTTGGGGGGAATGATCTGTTTCCTGGTCTTTCCTAGCTTCTAGAGGCCCTCTACATTTCTTGACTTGTGATCCCTTCATCTTCGAAGCTGGTATCAAAGCATTTTCTCACATCTCTGACACTTGCTTCTATCCTTGCATCTAGTTTCTCTGATTCTTACTCTCTTGCCTTTCTCTTATAATAACTGTTGTGATTACATTGGACCTAATGCTTAGCATCCAGGATTATCTTCCCATCTCAAGATCCTTATTTTAGCCACATCTACACAGTCCCTTTAACACGTAAGGTAACATTCACAGGTTTTGGGATTTAAGATGTGGACATCAGTGGGGGTATTATTCATATTATCTCAGTGTTACATGCTTTATGGGTTACAATGAAAAACAAAAACTCAAAAATAAAAACATTTTAAAATGCTCTGTTTATTCAAGCTCAGACTTAGTGAGGACAGTCTGGAGAATAAACTGAGTAAAGCCCAGTTTATTTCAAGAGAGTAAGAAAGGGGAGGGATGAAGGGAAAGAAAGAAATATTAAAAATCTCCACTTACAGAAATAGTAGCAAGACAAGTTGAGAAAAACTGTAGTATGTAACAAATGTTGGAGAATTTGAGCAATTTTCTGGGAACTTGATACAGAGAATGTGGGCAATATTAGATAACTTGCTGTGGGATATCTACTTGTACTGTTAACTGTGTTATTTTTCCTTGCATAAGATATACTTACAAGTATGACAGTGTAAGACCCAGTACCTTTCTTTTACAGAAAGTGCCATTTCCAAAATGAGCAAACTGAAGACCTGGGGTGGATTAGTAAATGGTTTAACTCCCTTGTGTTATCCCATCATCCCAAGGCAATATGTCAAGGTAGAACGCAAAAATGATACACTAAGAGTATGCACGCACACACGTAGCCACAGCTCTTCATGTGCAAAAGGAAATGTAGATAGCTAAAATGAAGTTTTATGAAGGAGCCATTATTGGGCATAATGGTTTATATTGCCAATCTAAAAGTAAATATCCAATGTAATTATGGCAATACAACTCTATTTTCTGAAATTAATATTTTCAAATGAATGGCATTCACTGAGAGGTTTTAAATGATAATCAATCCAGTGCCATAAGGAGGTTAAAAGGGAGCCAAACACTGTTCTCTGGCAGAATATTATGACAAAAGAAATCACTTTTTTAATGAGAATAAATTAGTTTATCTTCCAGAAAAATAACTGAAATTTAGTATCAGTTATGTTTGCCAAACTGTATTAGAACAAATTAAACACAATTCAGGAAATTCTAATCATGTAAAAGCAAAACACTAGACAAACCCCCAGACTAGGAGATGCTCCACGTTTTTGAGAAAAAGTGATCACATGTAGTGATTTACTTGTGTTTATTCTTTTCAAGAAACTGCTGAATTTTAAGCTATTGAGCATGTTCCTGAATAAAATAAAGTTTTTAAAATGTTTCTATCACTGTATCACTATGCCCATACCCTGCCCTTAAAACCAAACAAATGTTGTTCCTTAATCATTGGATATACTTAGGATCATGGATTTCATGAAAAGGTTAGAACACCCTAGTTTTTCTCTAGAACTTATTTGTCATCTTAAATAAAGTTTGGGCTCATGAATTAGAGAAGATATATTATGAAATAAGTCATTTCACTAGAAGGCCCTGAAAGCTCATTATATAAACACCTTATATAAATGTAGTATTTCTCTTTCCAGAGCATCTGGATGGATTCATGATCAAAGATACTGTTTTCTTTTGATCAACACAAGCAAAACTCAGTCATGAGTTTCCCAGGGATTCAGGGAAGAATAAGTAGTAACGTTTGTACACTCAGTGTTGTTTTTACATTCTAGGCATTTCTTAAGGGCTTTCCATATATTAAGTCATGTGATCCCCATAACAAACCTATAAATTAAGTATATCACTCTCCCCATTTTGCATTTGAGAAAAATAAAGTCAATAGAGGATAATTAACTTGCTCAAATTCATGTGAGTAGTTGAATTTAGTCTGCTTTTAGGAGCCATGCAGTTAGCTATCATTCTCTATAGCCTGTCCATTATAATACACATCTGCATAGATGAAAAACAGTGAAAGTTTTTTTTAGTTTACCTATTGTCATTATAGTAATCCAGTAACAGTTACTTTTGGATCAAAGTTAAGAATATATGAAGATACAAGAATTACCAAACGTCAGTGCTACCTGTACCAGTGTTACCTGAATAGGGAGGCTGTGGAGAATTTTCTAGTCAGACATTCAGCATAGTGCTTTATGTATCATGTATTTCTCTTTTCTGTTTCTGCTTTTGCGATCTTGGATTCTGTCAGGTCAGTTGTAGCATTTAAGCAATTTCAAGGTATACTGAACCATGAACTGAATTTCCATAAATATTCTAGATGGAAGACAGGTAGAATAAAGATGTCTACAAAAGTGAATGCATGGGAACATTTTCATTTTAAAACCTCTTTCTGTAACTATGCTACCTTTTGGGTATAAACTGTATCTTAGTTATCAGGCTATCGCTATGCTAGCATAGTATTTTCGTCAATTTTTGCTAACAGTATACCACGTAATAATAAGTACTGGTAGGAATAAAAATGATAGTTCTGAGGTGTACCTAGATATGGGCTTCTAATTTTTTTTCACCATAAACCATATTCTGTTTTCCACCATTCTCTTCAGTGGTGAAAGGAAATACCATTCCCTATTCTAATACTTTTAGCAGAAACCCCCCTCTCTATAGCTATCTGAGATATATGAACTGAAATGATGTAACATTCTTGGATTACCCATGATGAAAAAAAAAAAACTTTCTATGAAAAAAGATCTTTTTTTTTTTTTAAGAGAGAGAGGAGAGAAAGGGGAAGGAATAGAAAGAGGGAGAGAGAGAATCTTAAGCAGGCGCTATACCCAGCATAGCGCTCAATCTCACAACCCTGAGATCATGACCTGACCAGAAGTCAAGAGTCAGAAGCTTAACCAACTGAGCTACCCAGGCACCCCCGACCCCTGCAAAAATTCTTAATACAGGTTTATTCACATTCTGGATTGAAAAGGGTTATTTCGGGGGAGGAGTCAAGATGGCGGAGAAGTAGCAGGCTGAGACTACTTCAGGTAGCGGGAGATCAGCTAGATAGCTTATCTAAAGATTGCAAACACCTACAAATCCAACGGGAGATCGAAGAGAAGAAGAACAGCAACTCTAGAAACAGAAAATCAACCACTTTCTGAAAGGTAGGACTGGCGGAGAAGTGAATCCAAAGCGACGGGAAGATAGACCGCGGGGGGAGGGGCCAGCTCCCGGCAAGCAGCGGAGCAACAGAGCACAAAATCGGGACTTTTAAAAGTCTGTTCCGCTGAGGGACATCGCTCCAGAGGCTTAACCGGGGTGAAGCCCACGCAGGGTCAGCGTGGCCTCAGGTCCCGCAGGGTCACAGAAGGATCAGGGGTGTTGTGAGTGTTGCAGAGCTTACAGGTATTAGAACGGGGAAGCCGGCTACAGAGACAGAGCCGAGGAGTAAGCGCTAAGCTCGGGGTTACCTTGAACCGGTCACAGGCTCGGTCAGCTCGGAGCGCGGCCGGAGGCAGGGTGACGGGAGTAAATCGGCGCTGTTTTCTGAGGGCGCACTGAGGAGTGGGACCCCGGGCTCTCGGCTCCTCCGGGCCGGAGACCAGGAGGCCGCCATCTTCATTCCCGCCCTCTGGAACTCTACGGAAAGCGCTCAGGGAACAAAAGCTCCTAAAAGCAAACCCGAGCGGATTACTCAGCCAGGCCCCTGGTAAGGGCGGTGCAACTCATCCTAGGGCAAAGACACTTGAGAATCACTACAACAGGCCTCTCCCCCAGAAGATCAACAAGAAGCCCAGCCAGGACCAAGTTCACCTACCAAGGAGTGCAGTTTCAATACCAAGGAGAGCAGCGGAATTCCAAAGGAGGAGAAAGCAAAGCACGGAACTCATGGCTTTCTCCCCATGATTCTTTAGCCTTGCAGTTAATTTAATTTTTTTTTCTTTTTAAATTTATTTTTCTTCTTCTGCTAAATTTTTTTAACTTTTACCCTTTTCTTTTTTAACGTTTTTAAACTAGTTTATCTAATATACATATATATATTTTTTTCCTTTTTATATTTTTTCTTTATTGCTTTTCTTTTTTTAATTGTTTCTTTTTTTTTTTTCTTCTTTCTGAACCTCTTTTTAACCCCTTTCTCCCCCCTCACGATTTGGGATCTCTTCTGATTTGACTAAAGCATATTTTCCTGGGGTTGTTGCCACCCTTTTAGTATTTTACTTGCTCCTTCATCTGCTCTTATCTGGACAAAATGACAAGGCGGAAAAATTCACCACAAAAAAAAAAGAACAAGAGACAGTACCAAAGGCTAGGGACCTAATCAATAAAGACATTGGTAATATGTCAGATCTAGAGTTCAGAATGACGATTCTCAGGGTTCTAGCCGGGCTTGAAAAAGGCATGGAAGATATTAGAGAAACCCTCTCGGGAGATATAAAAGCCCTTTCTGGAGAAATAAAAGAACTAAAATCTAACCAAGTTGAAATCAAAAAAGCTATTAATGAGGTGCAATCAAAAATGGAGGCTCTCACTCCTAGGATAAATGAGGCAGAAGAAACAATTAGCGATATAGAAGACCAAATGACAGAGTATAAAGAAGCTGAGCAAAAGAGGGACAAACAGCTACTGGACCACGAGGGGAGAATTCGAGAGATAAGTGACACCATAAGACAAAACAACATTAGAATAATTGGGATTCCAGAAGAAGAGGAAACAGAGGGGAGCAGAAGGTATATTGGAGAGAATTATTGGAGAGAATTTCCCCAATATGGCAAAGGGAACAAGCATCAAAATCCAGGAGGTTCAGAGAACCCCCCTCAACATCAATAAGAATAGGTCCACACCCCATCACCTAATAGTAAAATTTACAAGTCTTAGTGACAAAGAGAAGATCCTGAAAGCAGCCCGGGAAAAGAAGTCTGTAACATACAATGGTAAAAATATTAGATTGGCAGCAGACTTATCCACAGAGACCTGGCAGGCCAGAAAGAGCTGGCATGATATATTCAGAGCACTAAACGAGAAAAACATGCAGCAAGAATACTATATCCAGCTAGGCTATCATTGAAAATAGAAGGAGAAATTAAAAGCTTCCAGGACAAACAAAAACTGAAAGAATTTGCAAATACCAAACCCGCTCTACAGGAAATATTGAAAGGGGTCCTCTAAGCAAAGAGAGACCCTAAAAGTAGTAGATCAGAAAGGAACAGAGACAATATACAATAACAGTCACCTTACAGGCAATACAATGGCACTAAATTCATATCTCTCAATACTTACCCTGAATGTGAATGGGCTAAATGCCCCAATCAAAAGACACAGGGTATCAGAATGGATAAAAAAACAAAACCCATCTATATGTTGCCTACAAGAAACTCATCTTAAACCTGAAGACACCTCGAGATTTAAAGTGAGGGTGTGGAGAAGAATTTACCATGCTAATGGACATCAGAATAAAGCAGGAGTGGCAATCCTTATATCAGATCAATTAGATTTTAAGCCAAAGACTATAATAAGAGATGAGGAAGGACACTATATCATACTCAAAGGGACTGTCCAACAAGAAAATCTAACAATTTTAAATATCTATGCCCCTAACGTGGGAGCAGCCAACTATATAAACCAATTAATAACAAAATCAAAGAAACACGTCAACAATAATACAATAATAGTAGGGGACTTTAACACTCCCCTCACTGAAATGGACAGATCATCCAAGCAAAAGATCAACAAGGAAATAAAGGCCTTAAATGACACACTGGACCAGATGGACATCACAGATCTATTCAGAACATTTCATCCCAAAGCAACAGAATACACATTCTTCTCTAGTGCACATGGAACATTCTCCAGAATAGATCACATTCTCGGTCCTAAATCATGTCTTAACCGTTATCAAAAGATTGGAATCATTCCCTGCATATTTTCAGACCACAATGCTCTGAAGCTAGAACTCAAGCACAAGAGGAAATTTGGAAAGAACCCAAATACATGGAGACTAAACAGCATTCTTCTAAAGAATGAATGGGTCAACCAGGAAATTAAAGAGGAGTTGAAAAAATTCATGGAAACAAATGATAATGAAAACACAACGGTTCAGAATCTGTGGGACACAACAAAGGCAGTCCTGAGAGGAAAATATATAGAGGTACAAGCCTTTCTCAAGAAACAAGAAAGGTCTCAGGTACACAATCTAACACTACACCTAAAAGAGCTAGAGAAAGAACAAGAAAGAAACCCTAAACCCAGCAGGAGAAGAGAAATCATAAAGATCAGAGCAGAAATCAATGAAATAGAAACCAAAAAAACAATAGAACAAATCAACGAAACTAGGAGCTGGTTCTTTGCAAGAATTAATAAGATTGATAAACCCTTGGCCAGACTTATCAAAAAGAAAAGAGAAAGGACCCAAATAAATAAAATCATGAATGAAAGAGGAGAGATCACAACGAACACCAAAGAAATACAGACAATTATAAGAACATACTATGAGCAACTCTACGCCAACAAATTTGACAATCTGGAAGAAATGGATGCATTCCTAGAGACATATAAACTACCACAACTGAACCAGGAAGAAATAGAAAGCCTGAACAGACCCATAACCAGTAAGGAGATTGAAACAGTCATCAAAAATCTCCAAACAAACAAAAGCCCAGGGCCAGATGGCTTCGCAGGGGAATTCTACCAAACATTTAAAGAAGAACTAATTCCTATTCTCCTGAAACTGTTCCAAAAAATAGAAATGGAAGGAAAACTTCCAAACTCATTTTATGAGGCCAGCATCACCTTGATCCCAAAACCAGACAAGGATCCCATCCAAAAAGAGAACTACAGACCAATATCCTTGATGAACACAGATGCAAAAATTTTCACCAAAATACTAGCCAATAGGATTCAACAGTACATTAAGAGGATTATTCACCACGACCAAGTGGGATTTATTCCAGGGCTGCAAGGTTGGTTCAACATCCGCAAATCAATCAATGTGATACAACACATTAATAAAAGAAAGAACAAGAACCATGTGATGCTCTCCATAGATGCTGAAAAAGCATTTGACAAAGTACAGCATCCCTTCCTGATCAAAACTCTTCAAAGTGTAGGGATAGAGGGCACATACCTCAATATTATCAAAGCCATCTATGAAAAACCCACTGCAAATATCATTCTCAACAGAGAAAAACTGAAAGCTTTTCCGCTAAGGTCAGGAACATGGCAGGGATGTCCGTTATCACCACTGCTATTCAACATAGTACTAGAAGTCCTAGCCTCAGCAATCAGACAACAAAAGAAATTAAAGGCATCCAAATTGGCAAAGAAGAAGTCAAACTATCACTCTTCGCAGATGATATGATACTATATGTGGAAAACCCAAAAGACTCCACTCCAAAACTGTTAGAACTTGTATAGGAATTCAGTAAAGTGTCAGGATATAAAATCAATGCACAGAAATCAGTTGCATTTCTCTACACCAACAACAAGACAGAAGAAAGAGAAATTAAGGAGTCAATCCCATTTACAATTGCACCCAAAACTATAAGATACCTAGGAATAAACCTAACCAAAGAGACTAAGAATCTATACACAGAAAACTATAAAGTAGTCATGAATGAAATTGAGGCAGACACAAAGAAATGGAAAAATGTTCCATGCTCCTGAACTGGAAGAATAAATATTGTGAAAATGTCTATGCTACCTAAAGCAATCTACACATTTAATGCAATTCCTATCAAAGTACCATCCATTTTTTTCAAAGAAATGGAACAAATAATCCTAAAATTTATATGGAACCAGAAAAGACCTCGAATAGCCAAAGGAATATTGAAAAAGAAAGCCAAAGTTGGTGGCATCACAATTCCGGACTTCAAGCTCTATTACAAAGCTGTCATCATCAAGACAGCATGGTACTGGCACAAAAACAGACACATAGATCAATGGAACAGAATAGAGAGCCCAGAAATAGACCCTCAACTCTATGGTCAACTAATCTTCGACAAAGCAGGAAAGAATGTCCAATGGAAAAAAGACAGCCTCTTCAACAAATGGTGTTGGGAAAATTGGACAGCCACATGCAGAAAAATGAAATTGGATCATTTCTTTACACCACACACGAAAATAGACTCAAAATGGATGAAGGACCTCAATGTGAGAAAGGAATCCATCAAAATCCTTGAGGAGGACACAGGCAGCAACCTCTTCGACCTCAGCCGCAGCAACATCTTCCTAGGAACATCGCCAAAGGCAAGGGAAGCAAGGGCAAAAATGAACTATTGGGATTTTATCAAGATCAAAAGCTTTTGCACAGCAAAGGAAACAGTTAACAAAACCAAAAGACAACTAACAGAATGGGAGAAGATATTTGCAAATGACATATCAGATAAAGGGCTAGTGTCCAAAATCTATAAAGAACTTAGCAAACTCAACACCCAAAGAACAAATAATCCAATCAAGAAATGGGCAGAGGACATGAACAGATATTTCTGCAAAGAAGACATCCAGATGGCCAAGAGACACATGAAAAAGTGCTCCACATCACTCGGCATCAGGGAAATACAAATCAAAACCACAATGAGATACCACCTCACACCAGTCAGAATGGCTAAAATTAACAAGTCAGGAAATGACAGATGCTGGCGAGGATGCAGAGAAAGGGGAACCCTCCTACACTGTTGGTGGGAATGCAAGCTGGTGCAACCACTCTGGAAAACAGCATGGAGGTTCCTCAAAATGTTGAAAATAGAACTACCCTATGACCCAGCAATTGCACTGCTGGGTATTTACCCTAAAGATTCAAATGTAGTGATCTGAAAGGGCACGTGCACCCGAATGTTTATAGCAGCAATGTCTACAATAGCCAAACTATGGAAAGAACCTAGATGTCCATCAACAGACGAATGGATAAAGAAGATGTGGTATATATACACAATGGAATACTATGCAGCCATCAAAAGAAATGAAATCTTGCCATTTGCGACGACGTGGATGGAACTAGAGGGTATCATGCTTAGCGAAATAAGTCAATCGGAGAAAGACAATTATTATATGATCTCCCTGATATGAGGGAGAGGAGATGCAACATGGGGGGTTAAGGGGGTAGGAGAAGAGTAAATGAAACAAGATGGGATTGGGAGGGAGACAAACCATAAGTGACTCTTAATCTCACAAAACAAACTGAGGGTTAATGGGGGGAGGGGAGTTGGGAGGGGGTTGTGGGATTATGGACATTGGGGAGGGTATGTGCTATGGTGAGTGCTGTGAAGTGTGTAAACCTGGCGATTCACAGACCTGTACCCCTGGGGATAAAAATATATGTTTATAAAAAATAAAATTAAAAATAAAAATAAATAAATAAATAAAAAGTAAACAAAAAAAAAAGAAAAGGGTTATTTCATTATGTGACACATAGGCTTTACAGTCAGTTTACATTTGGAAAAAATATGCTGTAATTATAACATAGTTGCAGTTACCATTAAGAAGGAACAATCAGTTTTAAAGTTTGAAATCGCCTCTTTAAATACCCAGCATACATTGTGATATCTTGTGAAGGATGCCTCATATAACACATAAGATTTTGTGTAACCATTAGAGTAGATATAAAATACTTCTCACTTTCTCTAAAACCTTCAATTTATTTACAAAGCTTTATCACATCCTGTTGACTTGAGGAAGTGAATTAAAGTGTTTACTAATGCCTATAATGAAAATGAGGTCGTGATAAATGGAGATGCTTGTGACATGGATCATTGTGCTAATGATCAATATCCCTAGGTTTGTAGAAGTTACAGCTCTTACAAATGAAAATTAGCTAATGCCGATTACAATTTATCAAGGTGCTATTGCTAGCTAGTGTGCTGTAAATGCATTAATAATAGCTTACAACAGGTTTGAATGTAAAAAGGTCCAAATAGCCAATTTTGCAAATGGTATGCTAAATTGGAATTAAAGTAGTATGCAAATAACAGACATATGAAATAAGAGTTTGAGTGGAATAGTTTTTTTCTTTCCATTAATCAGCTGACACCAGTTTTTATCAGAATGATTTTGTCAGAGAAAGTCAATTCTGTAAGTTTGATATTTTTTTTAGAGCTAAATATAAACGATAACTAGGATTAGGCATTTATAAGAAGAATCCTGATGTTAAAAGTAAATATGTTTTGCTATGGAATTCCACAGAAATCAAGATTTTGAGTCATTGCTTTATGAGACAAGACATAAAAATCTATAAAATCTTGAAATATTATCAGGAAGCCAACTTAAATTTTTTTTTCTAATAAAGCAGCCTGTGTAATATTCCTGCAAATAGATTTTTAAAAAATCTAAGTTCAATGATGGTTCATAATGGATTTATTAATGGATATACTCCTGTGTCCCCTGCTTGGCTTCTCAGTGTTTCCATAATATATACAACCAATTCCCTAGATTAACGTGAGTCTGTCTTAATACTCAGGTATTTTGTGTTTTCCTGTTATACCCTAAATTCCTATCAAGTGCTTGGTTTCAAAAATAGTCCCAGAGAACAGTACTCATGCTGTGATTTTTAAAACATTTTTGAAGTACTTTTAATTTTATTTATTTATTTTTTTATTTTAAGTGTACTCTTTAATCCCTATTATCTGTTTCACCCAACCCCTCACCTACCTTCCTTCTGGTAACCATCAGTTTGTTTTCTATAGTTAAGAGTCTGTTTCTTGGTTTCTCTCTCTCTCTCTCCCTTTTTTTCTCCTTTGCTTGTTTTGTTTCTTAAGTTCCACATATGAGTATGGTATTTCTCTTTTTCTGACTGACTTTTTTTCCTTAGTATTATGCTTTCTAGTTCTAGCCATGTTACTGCAAGTGGCAAGATTTCATTCTGTGCTTAATTAACTGAAGCTTCATGAACATAATTATGTAAAGAAAGAAAGGGTCAGAGTGTTAGCCAAAGGGGCAAGCTCACAGAAAGCTTGCTGGCCAACCACAAAGGCATACCTAATCTTACACTATAGGAATATGTCAATGACAGGATATCGAGAGCCTGAGGGAAGTTACTCCAATAAAGTATCACTCTCTCTTCCCAGTTTCCTTTCCTGAGATAGTTTTCACACTTGGAACTCACTGATTGTAGAGGAAGCCTCATCTCCAGGAAAAAGGAACCTGTAATATCTCAGTAATTATAAATGGTAATGATTCCCTCATTTTTTCCCCAAAGGTATCAACGGCCATTAACTTGGGTAGCTGTATACTGGGGAAAGAGAAATACCCATACATTTCAGGGACCTTTAGACACAGGGTCCAAGTTGAAACCCAGAGAGCCGGCATGCCTGGGTGGCTCAGTAGGTTAACCTGAGCCTTTTGCTCAGGTCATGATCTCAGCGTCCTGAGATAAAACCTGACATCAGGCTCCCTCTTGATGGGCAGCCTGTTTCTCCCTCTCCACCTCTTGTGCTATCCCTCTTGCACGTGCATGCTCTCTCTCTCTCAAATAAATAAATAAAATGTTAAAAAAAAAAAGATAAACCAGAGAACCAAAATGTTATAATGGCTACCTAATACAATGGGAGCACATGAGGTTCAGCTTATTGATGGAATCCTGGCCTATGTTAAACTTAAAGAGCATCCAAAATGTATGTACACACACATGGTATTTACACAGTCCTAGAATGTATGCTTGTGATTGATACACTGGGTACCTAGAGTAACCTTAAGTTGTGGGGATGAGCTGTCATGATTGGGAAGGCCATATAGGAACCTCTAAAACTATCCCTTTTTTCTGACCAAGATAATAAATCAAAAAATAATATTATAGGGAGGAGCATGAAGGAAATATTTGTGCCATACTTAAGTATCTAAAGGATGAATGGATGGTAGTCCTCATCAGACCTCCAGTTATATCTCCGATTATATCTCTAGTTATATCTCCAGTTATGTCTCCATTTAATACATCATTCTGGCCTCTGCAGAAATCAGATAGATCTTGGAGGATGGAAGTAGCTACTGTGTACTCTGTCAAGCAGTAACTTCAATTGCACTGCCATGCCAGGTGTGGTATCTTTGTTAGAACATCTTGACATGGTATGCAGTTACTGATTGGGGAATGCATTCTTTTGAACACTGATCAGAAAAGAGAATCAGAAACAGTTCATATTCAGGACAACAATATAGGTTTACAATTTTGCACAAGGACTGTGTTGCCTTTCTTGTCTTCTCTCATAGTATATTTAAAGGAGATCTAGTTCAGAGGACAGCCAACTATGGCCTGTCACTTCTTTTTGTAGGATGTGTATGTGAAGAATAGTCTTTGCATTTTTAAATTTAATATACATTTTAAAAACACTGTCAGCTTTTGAGAGAGAACAGCATTTCCCCTTTTGCCTACAAAGTCTAAATTATTTATTACTCTCTGGCTTTTAACAGAAAATGCTGGCGAACCGGTGATCTAAACTATCTTATCATCCTGTAGAGTGGTATATGGATCACCTGCATCAAAGATATGCTAATTGAGTCAGATGAATAAGATGTTATACTTTATACAAAGGTGATGCTAAAAGTGTTCAAAAAGTAACCATTGTGAAAATCTACGTGGGGCAAAGTTAACTAGCCATAATATTTCTTTATCTTCTTTTGACAGTTTTATTTACTGAAGAGGTAGATGTTAAATTTTCTGATAATACTAGGTCTGGTTTAGAAAGGCTGTAAAAACTTGTTTTTTGGAAACATCTAAAAGTAATTGTGGCCAAACATATTCTGGAACAATGATGTATTCCTCTGTTTAGAAAATTTTCTGAAATGTTTTTCTGTTTTGTTTTTATCCCAATTTAAAGATTTTTTTAAACCACTTTTGTCTTTTTCACTTTTCCCCAAACATTCATATTTTAGTTTCCATTTCTTCTGTGAAAACTTGATTCTCCAGTTGTATTATTTTGGGCAGTTGAGGGGCACTGTAATTGATGCAACCCACTTTTTTACTTTTCTCTTTAGCCTAAGTGTATGCAAGCCATCTTACCTTTTCAAGTGCCTTTCATTATTATCTTGCCATCTTGTTAAACTTTTCTTGACCTTATTATTGTTTTTGCAAGTTTTATGATATAGAAGGGTTTGGCAGTATATATATGTATATATATTTTTTAATATTTTATTTATTTATTTGACAGACAGAGATCACAAGTAGGCAGAGAGGCAGGCAGAGAGAGAGGAGGAAGCAGGCTCCCTGCTGAGCAGAGAGCCCAATGTGGGGCTCGATCCCAGAACCCTGAGATCATGACCTGAGCCCAAGGCAGAGGCTTTAACCCACTGAGCCACCCAGGCGCCCCTTGGCAGTATATTTTTTCCTCAAAACTTTTGCAATTTTTTAATCGCAAATTAATTGCTAATTAATGTATCTATGTATATGTTTACACACATACACACACACACACGTAACATTTAGTTATCTTAGTTCAGTCTGCAATATTTCCTTTGGAAAGCCTTTCTAATACATATATATATATAGACACACATATAAATACACATCTATGTACACACACATCTAATATATTTATTAGTTTTCTTTGTTTACTCTGCATCATGAAGAAAAAAACATCTCCTGTTTTAATTAGTGTGCCTCAGGATACTTCAAGATATATACACCTTGCCAGATTGCTTTGCTTCCAAATTACATCTCCCTAACTCTTAGTTTCAGATGATTCTTAATTGCCCTGAATAATCTTTGTTGAATTCAGATATGCTGGAAATTTTTGATTTGCATAAATTCTGTCATTGGAGGCAATTTAATAAATTTAAAAGAAATAATAAATTTGCAGCTGGAAACAAATAGTTTAAAGACAGCACAAGAAGTAATAGATCTGATTCAGAAATAAGAATGACTTTAAATGAGGGATTATTATAATGAAAATTTTATTTTCAAAAATAACTTAAAAAGTAAAAGGTTTTAGAGAAATCTAACTTATGAAGAATCAATATAAGGCAGGCTTCACAATATGCATTCTCAGGGGAAAAAAGGAAGCCTCAAATTGGAATACATAATTAAGGAATACTAAGTTAGGGATGACTTTATCAGAAAACAGACAGACAAATAAGGGAATAAATATTTGCCATCAATTTGTGTTTTTGTTTTAGCTATTTTTACTTTATGCTACCAATAAATAAATAGAAATTAAAAAAAATGTAAACATGTTTATTTTATCTTTTTAAAGATTTATTTGTTTGGGAGAGAGAGAGAGGAAAGGAGTAGAGGGAAAGATCTTTAAGCAGACTCCCTGTTGAACTCAGAGCCCTCCATGGGCCTCGATTCCACAACCCATAAGATCATGACCTAAGCCGAGACCAAGAGTTGGCCGCTTAACTGACTGAGCCACCCAGGTGGCCCTAAAAATTTTTAATGCAACAGGTGTCCTCTCTGCAAGACTTTAGGAAAAAAAATTTTATTGAGACTGTAGATGCAGCTGTAAGGACATCAAGAGTTTCTTCCCACAGTTTTCACTTTTTTATATTGACCACTTTTTAATAACCATCTTTTGTAAAGCACAGCAAGAATTTTGAAAAATGGAGAATTTATGTGACTTTCTTTAGTAAGAAACCTAGTAAAAAAAAGGTTTAGTATATCCACCATCACTTTTGTCAGTATTACTATAAAGAAACTAGGAGGAGGCAGGGAGAGACATTGACCCATAGTAACTTTAAAAGTTGGCAAATTCTTTCCTGAAAATTAAAAAAATATATATGTAAAATTG
Source organism: Enhydra lutris kenyoni (assembly GCF_002288905.1). Classification (NCBI taxonomy): domain Eukaryota; kingdom Metazoa; phylum Chordata; class Mammalia; order Carnivora; family Mustelidae; genus Enhydra; species Enhydra lutris. The sequence continues at coordinate 16,090,607 of NW_019154111.1, read as the reverse complement.
TGCAAAATAATTGGAAACAACCTTACTGTGTTCTCTGAAAAGGATCAAACAAACAAATTGAGAGGCATGCACTTATAGAAACTGCCAGCAGCAGTTTTAGGAAAAAGTATCTAAGTCTGTCCTATTCTTTCCTGGTACTGCTATAATATAATCAACTCCACCCAGCTGAGGAACAAGAATGTTACCAAGCCATGAAAATCATCAGTCATGTTGGTAAAGAGAGGAGATTCTATTTCGAGCAATAAGTGGAACTTACATTGGTGACATTACCAGTAAAATGTGCTAGCTTATAGGAAACAGAGAGGAAACACATATCTGTTAGCCATAAGGTGCAGTCACAGTTGGGATAAGTGGCAGTCATTCCAGAAGTTTAATGAGGAATGATTAGAGTTGAGTGATCAATACACAAGTCCTATCTCCCAACATAGAAAACTGGCTGAGGCTTAAATGAACTCTCCAATAGACAACATGGGGTTTGAGCACACATTATCTGCCCAAATCATTAGCTGACCACTAAAATATAAAATAGAATAATGTGAAATAAGTGGCCAATACTAAGGAAAAAAAAAGCAATAGAGACAGACCTTGAATAAGCCAAATACTGGATTAAGCAGACAGTGATACCAAAGCAGTTGTAGATATGCTTAAACTACTGAATGACACTATGTTTGAAAAATTAAAGAAAAATATGTTTAGTATGGGCTAGCAAATAAGGAAACTCAATGGAGAAATAGAAATACAAAATGGAAATTCTGTGGTTGGAAAGTATAGTTTTGGAGTTAAAATGAACATCTGCTAAATGGACTCAGTGGTAGACTTGAAATAACAAAAAATAGAGGTACCTGGGCAGCTCAGTGGGTTGGGCCTCTGCCTTCAGCTCAAGTCTTGATCTCAGAGTGCTGGGATCGAGCCCTGCATCGGGCTCTCTGCTCGGTGGGGAGCCTGCTTCCCCCTCTCTCTCTGCCTGCCTCTCTGCCTACTTGTGTTCTCTCTGTCAAATAAATAAATTTTTTAAAAATCTAAAAAAATATATATATAAAAAATAATGACTAAGAAAATATAGATCAGGGGAAATTCTTCAGTGTAAAGAACAAACAGTAAAACAGTTGAAGAAAGTGGGTACAAACAACAGCTCTTTCATTTTTAGAATAACTGAGGGCCATTCTACACATTCTCCCAGGCTTCCCAAGAACGATTGAGCTTCTTGTTAATTATTTATTGGCTGCCTTTTCTTCCCTATCTCAGTTCCCCAATCACCTACTGGTGATTTCTAGGCTTATTCCCCAGATAAACTGAGTGTACTCAGATACTTTTAAGTTTTTAAAGGAGCTCAAACCTATGTGATAGTATATACAGTGATCTATAATTATACTTAAATTATTTGCCTACTTATTTATTGCCTTGTTTTTCTACCAGAATATTTACTGATTGAGAGATCTATTTCTCAGTTCATTGCTTTTTTCCAAGCAATTAGAGAAAAATAATTTGCCATTAATAGTAAATTTTTCACTAAATTCTTATTGTATCAGTGGATGAACATACAGTATACTGTATTCTTATTGTGCTTTCTCATGTTATTCTATTTCCTCTAGTCCTTCCTTTTCCTTCCTTAAAATGAAGGAAGGTGAAATTCATAGTAAGCTGGTAGATGGACTGTGTTAAAGCATGAACACCTCACTGGCCTTTAGCTTTTAATGGTTTCTTTTCAGCTCCCTGCCCATCTTCTATTGTAGAATTGTTATTTTACCTTAAAGAATAATTAATCCCTGATAAAAGCTTTTCAACATTAACCTAAAAATCACAGCTTCGTGGAGCTACAAAGGAAAGTTTTTCTTCCAAAGGCAACTCAGCATTTGTGAAAAATATTGTTTTATCTCATTAAATACTGATCATCTTTATGTGATGAAAGCTGTAAAAGGCAAAACTATAGGGATGGCAAACAGAACAATGTTTGTTGGGCTGGAAGTAGGGGGGAGGGTATACAACAAAGGAACAATATGAGGGAATTTTTTTGTATATTGATAGTAGCAATAGATAATAAGACTGTGCACCCATACAACTGTACATCAAAAATAAGTGAATTTTACTTAATTTACATTATAAAAATCATGGCCTATAGTATTTTTGATGTCCTCCCTGTTGGTGAAGTCTCCCAGTCAGTTTGAAAAAAAAAACCCAAAAACTGTAGAAATTATTAACTAAGGTCAGCTCAGTGAAGTTTCTCAGGTTTGGACAATACCCAAAAGCCGTGTTACACAGTGAAAGGCATTTTGAATATCTTATGTATTTAGTGCCATCATTAATATGAATATTTTAAATTTAACTGAATGTATTCTCCCTTAACTTATTTTAATATTCTGCCTTTCACCATACCTGTCACTGAGAATCATAGAGCTGGAACCGCTAAAAAGGAATAGGTACCTCCCTCAGTTCTGTAACTGAATTCAGCTTTATCTCAAATTCATTTCTTTTTTAAGAATAACAGTTGTTCCTAATTATATTCCAGGAGATTAGATTAGAGACATTTTGAAACCAGCCTTAAGTGATTTATGTCTATCTCTTGTCTCTGTCTCTAATGCTATCTCTCTCAATCTCTCTTCCTTTCTTGGATTAACAAAGACCAAAATAATCACAAAATTCATAAAATATCACTTCAAGTAAAACTCGAAGTCACTTAAAAAAAGAAGAAAAAAAAACACTGTTAAACTAAGATCTGCTTATAAGCAACTTACAGTTTTTAAATGAAATTATAATAGATCCCAGAGGGACACATGGTATTTAGCTGTCAAGGCCAATAAGGATTACAGTTTTGGTGATACTGTCACACATGCAATGACTTTTAATAAGAGATATCATAAAGGCATAAATCTTTAGATATTAAGCTTTTTTTTTTTTTTACTTTTTGTCCTATGATAATTTTTTTTTTATTTCATAGTTATAAGATTTCCATAAGCTAGGTTTCTCTAACAGTGATATAAAATGCTTGGGATAACTACTGCTAAAAAATATTTCAGGCAAAGATGCTACACGTTCTGATTTACTTAGTTCCTTTCCTGAGAAAACGTTCTCAATTTTTAAATTTTTTAATTTATTTTTTTATTTTTATTTTTATTTTTTTAAGATTTTATTTATTTGAGAGAGGGAGCTAATGCACAGTCGAGGGGGAGGGGAAGAGGGGGAAGCAGATTCCCAGCAGAGCAGGGAGCCCAATGCCTGTGTCAGCTTGCTAGCTTGATCCTAGTTCCCCGGGATCATGACCTGAGCTGAAGGCAGATGCTAAGGCAGATGCTCCTGAGCCACCCAAGTGCCCCTTAATTTTTTTTTTAATTAGTTAGCAGTGATTCAGTTATCAGTTGCTGCATAAAAACTGTCTTACAATTTAGTGGTTTACAATGTCTCTCAAGGTGGTCTTTTTGATTTAATCAACAAATGTGTTTTAGGCATTACTACTTTTAAATGTATTAAAATATATTATTTAAATGTACTTACTCTGTGCTGAGATTACTAATACTCTTTGGTAATCTAACTTAAATGCTATTTCGTGTTAGACGCTTAGCATGGAAAACACACTAATGGCCCTGGGAGATAAATACTATTATTCCTATTTCACAGTTGAAGAAACCGAGGATTAGAGGTGTTAACATCTCCTGATGGGCATAGAGTTCTTTCTATTTTTTAGGTACATGCTTTTCAAAATAATTCAATAATATACTGTCACACCACTACTGAGACTATTGTTTTCACAAATTGATCTATCATCAGTCTCTAACTTCATAATCAAGATTACTTTAAACACAAACCTTATCTTAATGTTGATGCCTCCTTTTAATTATGCATGTTACATGTTCTACTCAGAATTAAGTACCCATTACATAAAATGGATGCTGGTACCAGAAAAGCTAATTCCATATGAACATGAATTTTTCCAATATGGTGGGTAAGAAGAGCACTTCTTGTGAGGGATCCCTGAAAACCAGATAAAGTGTTTGCAGTTACAGAAGCCACAGAGAAGGTAGAAGAATAGGGATGAAATGAAGAGAACCAAAAGGAAAGCCAACTCAACAGCCAAAGGCCAAGAAGACTAGAACAAAGGGAAACACATTTTCTTTGAAGGAGAGTTACCTATTAAGGTAGTTTGTGGAGTTCCTAAAAAAGAGATATTTAAGACAGAGATTAAATCATGGCAAAAAAGCAAAATGGGCTAGTGGCTTCTATGAAAATTGGAGTCTGTTTGAAGATGAAGTTCCCTTCTTGACTACCATTTTTTATAGGACATTCCCTTCCATAGAAAAAGATAGAGCCATTGTTACAACTATAGGCTTAGTTGCATACTTTATTTGCGTGTTTTGTGTTGAGTCATGTATTGCTTTAAGAATGGGTACTGACAGAGAAAAAGTAAAGAATTCTAAAAGGACTGAACAACCGTATGGTTGACTCAACCCTGAAAGGCCCCTAGGAGAAGCTTGATTATTCTGAAGCCCTATGCTACTTTTCAGTAAAGGACAGCAGTGGTTCCTCACTGTTGGTTTTTCAAAGCTGATTTTTGTAGTAAATACTGCTCTTTATGGACCATGAGTCTAACCCAGTAATGGTGTTTCTTTATCCAGTATAGGATCTGCTGACCAACTAGTTGAGGAGCTCTCAATAGAAAATAAATGACCCAGTAAAGATATTCCTACCACTGAAAATCAAATAAAAGACACTTGTTGATAATGGATGGCTACATAAACCAGAAATGAGTAATGGACTCAGTGGATACTGGTCACTACAGTTTGGTCATAGAAATCTTATGCAGGTGGCCGAGGATATGTAATACTACTTTACTAACAAGGCAGGTAGGACTGACCTGAGACTTTACTTTCCTACATTTTATATATTAGGAAATGAGGGAAAGTGTGTGAGTCAGGGTTATTCATATTCCTTATTTGAGAGGGGTGGTATTGCTTCTGTTTTCTTTAGATGGTGTATTTAAGTTTTGTTAAACCATCCTTCAACATACATGTAAAAAATGTGTTAGGAAATTAGAAGTTATGTTTTAAATTCCCATAGTTGGCTGAAAGGGCAGTTTGAGGGTGCACATATTTTGGTGCCCATCTCTTTGGAAAGTGAAGGAAAGGCAAGACCATTTTCTCATCTTTAGTCAGACGTTTGTGATTTCAGAAGTGTAGTACTGAAGCATTTGTAACCTGAGGTTGTGACCTTCTCATATACTTGGCATATATCAATAGATTGTATCAATATCTCACATATATTGCATGTATCTCTGATGGATGGATATACCTATATAATGGATCTATATATCTGCATATCTCCTATATTTATTAGTGATTGAAACCAAAGTCCTAAAGTGACTTCAGAAAAAAATCTTGAGAAATGTAGGAAAACTAATTTCTGTTGGTTTTCTGCTGATCCTGTCCTCAGCAGTGCTTCCATGGGATAGGAGATTGAAATCCAGGAAGGATCTTCAGAAGCATCAAGTAGGTATCAACTGCACCCTGTATCTCAGGAAAGCAGTCATGGCTCCCTCTTCACCAAGAAAAGGTTAACCTACTTCCACTTGCTCTGGGTGGTTTCTTGAATGAGACTTCAGGTCACAAGACATTCTTAGGTGTCCTTTTGAGTTTACCTCTTATCACCTGAGCTGATAATTCTTCTTTCTCAGAAGACAGAGCCCCTGAGGCTAGCTTAAGAACAAGCTGAGTTGTGTGCCAAAACACAAAGTGATTCTGTTCTTCCCTCCATCCTGCCCTCTTCCTTCTTCATCAAATCAGACCAGCACTTTTATGTTAGAGTAAAAATGTCTTTCTTACCCCTAGGAGTATTTAAACACTAGGTAGGTGCATAAATAAGTGTATAAACTTCCAGGTATAAAAGCTTAGGGGTGGTAAGTCTTTTTGCAAACTGGAGTGTATATAACTCTTAAGTCTTGTGTTTTTTTTAGCTCATTTGCTGGTTTTGTTTATGTTCTTGTTTTATTATTTATTAAGAAAGTAAAAAAAAATTAACTTACAGCAGGCTGTTACTGCACATGGGTCAAGAATTAGAAACTCATCTCTAATTGTTTATAAAAGAGTTTTTATAATGTGTCAAGAATAAAATTTATCCAGAGGAGTAATTAATTCATGAAAGTATCAACAAGTGATATTCTGTGGAAGACTATAATACCATGATTCTAAGCTAAGTTTTTAGAATAAGTCTTGAAACGATTCTTCATCCATAAATATGTTGTTTCATCTGATACCTATGTTTCTCCATGAAGGAGGCTGTAGGACAATGATGATTCTTGTGTTCATTTTTCACTGCGAAATAATACTTTTATTTTCTATTCAGGTTTATTTGAGGAGGAATTTTTAAGTATATCCCTCTGTTCCCATCCTACTTTTTCATTTCTCTCATGGCATCCAGACCCTGTTTATACTCTTTATGCAATATTTTCAGCTGCAAGTCTTCTCAATGGCACAAGAGGAATCATTTCACTCTTTTATTTTAGAAAGCATTATACTTCTGCTTTCTACTGTAGAAAAGGATAATAATAGCATTTACCTTGCAGGATTAAGTTATATTTTTAAAGGAAAGCCTACATTGACATACTTAAGAGAGTGTCTGACACATACATAATTTGAGTCCAAAATTATTGTTATCATCATTATCATTATCTCAGAATCTGTTCACACACAAAAAACGTCTAGGCAGTTTGGGAGGGGCTGTTATTTCCCCACTTTGAAATACTGACAGCCTAGTTGTTAATTCTATAAGAACTCTGGTAACTTTTATCAGGCCTACTAGCTTACATTTATCAACCCTGAGTCAGAAATTCTGAGAGAGGGCCATTAGTTATACTTCTGTCAATGGTGTGTGATGCCTTCCATTTCCCTAGTACCTCCGAGTGGATCTAACAGGCAACACCATCCCTAATGAAATCTGAACTGAGAAAATATATTCATACAGTTAGCTTTGCAAAGGATGTAAAGAAACACAAACTGTTTTATTTAACCAAGCCAATAAAAGTGCCTGGTCATTTTAGAGTTAGGTGAATATTTTAAAACCCAAAGAGCCATTTAATATTAACCCCATGAAGAGAGTGCGTGTGTGTATGTGCATAAAGGGTAAAGGTGGGGGGAGGATAGAACTCAAGAGTAAACTTAATAAGCATGTGGGGCTTTTAGTGATGAGTTCAGACCATCCTGGAGGAGACCATCCATCTTGCCATGCCTCCTGCCATGCTTCCTATTCTACTTTAAGCATAGCATCATGGGCAGCTAGTGATTTTCTTGCTACATTCTGTTCCCAGGAACCATTCAATCTTGGGGGATAAATTCACTCATATGCTTTCTATTTTTGTTAAATCTGTTAAGATTTTTTTTTTTCTTGAAAAAAAATTGCTTGCAGCAGAGTGGTATTTCACAGCTGGCATATTGATTTTAGTGTGAAGTTCCTAAGGATAACTACTCTATAAATGGTTATTGTGTTCTATTATAAAATTGTGCTACTGGCTACAGATATCTCTCTCTTCTGGCATCTCTCATTCTTCCTTGCTGGGTTCTCTCTGACTTTTTTCAACTCATAGTCAATTCTGTTAGTCCAGTCAATGGGAGAAGGGTTAGATGATGCCATCCCCCAAACCCAGATGTCAGATGTGTAAAGCTACTATAGCACAGGTGGAATGGACCAAACAGAAGTGCAGGACTCTGTTGCTTCTAGGTACTTCTAGGTGGGCTGGGAAGGGAAACAGAAACACATTAGAGAAGATATTTTATTATCAGTACAGACATAAGGAGGGTTTTTAATTTATGTTCATTAATTTTTCCTTTCATCATTTCTCTGGCTACAGCTATAATCTCATTCAACTTTAAGCAATGGAAATGAAAGCCAATTTATTTGCCTACCATTTCCAGGACTACAAATGGTCTTAAATTCCAACATCATTCTAACACAATTAAGTAGCATAATTCTTCTGTTGTGTATTATTTTTTCTGTTGTCCTCAGGTCATATATACTTCTTCAAGGCAACAGTCTTACTTCTGCTTAGTTTATTTTATGTCATGTTTTATATCTTGAGGGCTGGTCTTAAAATTAATTGATTATGTAGGTGTTGTCGATCTGTCGTCAAAAGATAAGTAATTTTTTCTAACTAATGGGTACTGTTTTCTCCTGAAAGTGTGGGCGTATCAAACAGTGCTTGTAAAACATGGCTAAGCAATTGTGTTTATAATATATCAACAGTAAGTGAAATGTATTAAATATATCTATCTATATAAACTTTTGATAGTCTAATAGTATTTATACTGTTTCAATAAGAAAGTGAGACTGTTTATCAGATAAATAGAAAAGGCTATTTTTAATGTGCCTAGATATTGTAGGTGATTAGAGACAGACAAACAGATATAAAAAGAACGTATCACATAAGCATCTTTTATGTGATAGTCACCACATTAGATATCTTACATTCAGTGTTTACATTTCACTATTTATGATCTTGTCTTTAATATATTATTCTCTTTGTATTATAGATAAATTAACTGTGACACCGAAGGATTAAAGGCAGCCCAGAAACTTCTGTGCTAATCAGATATGTACTACAATGGCATTAGTGGGCAAATCAAGCAAGACTACAGGCTCTAGGACTAATTGAGAACCACGTAATAACTAAGTAATGGATCTACAGCTAGATCTCAGGCCTTCTGTCCCATAGTCCAGTTATTTCTTTATGATAACATATCCTATCCTAATCTGCACTACTTTTTAGCATTTCTGCCAACAAGAGATTTGCAGTAAACTTGGTATTGAGATATAGGTATATGAAAGTATGAGTAAAATATACAATATAATAAGGTATACCAGTGTAGCAGAGATAAAGCATTAGACTGTTTAAAGTTTCAGTACTAGGTACAAAGGCATTTCGTTTAGTCTTACTAGTGGGAGGAATAGTTTAAATAAATAAGAACAGTTTACCTAATGCCTGGTCATAATTGGGTATTTGCTGTAAGGTACATGTATATGTTGGGTATGATAGAATCCACACATACATGGTCATAACCTAGCATAAATGTTGTGCGGTGATGTGTCATGTCTGTATTCTACTAAAGCACATTGAGGAAGTGCGTGAAGTGTGGTATAATATAGCAGTGGCACAAAAACTGCAGAATTGCCTCACGAGATTGTATAAGGGATTAAATGAAATAAAAACTGAGAGAATACATATGAAGACACTTTATAAACTATGATATGTAACACAAACCACAGGTACTATTTCATTTTTTCTATAGACCTTATACTTTAAATGAGTTTTCATATAATTTTATTTTGTTATATTGAGAGATACATGTTAATACTTTTTTATGGATGAGGAGACCGAGGCTCAAAGAGGTGAAATAAATTTTCAGAAATCAAATAATGTAGAAGTCAGTACAGAGAGACATAGATACAGATATAGATCTCTGTCTGATTCCAACCTGTGCTCAATCTAATTGAAATAACCTATTTTAAAATCAGTTGGATAGTCTCCTCCTCTCAAACTTTCTAACGATCGGTAGTAGATTCAGAGGTTTTGGAATAGGTAGTTGAACTAGGTAATTTCTAGACCAGCCTTGAGCCCCCAAATTACATAATTCAGATTTATTTTTGGAAAAAATATAAGCCTGTGTTATTTGCCTTATATGCTTTTTCTCTATTTTTTTAATGAGGTGTAATTGACATATAACTTTATATTATGTGTTTTTAACATAAATTAGACACTGAATCTCCCATCATTAATATTATAAACAAGTAAAAGGAATGGATTCTGTAAGCTAAAGGTATTCAGATTCAGTTTCCATGAACATTAACTGAGCATTTACTTATCTACTCAATATGGTAAGTAAATAAGACTCTACTCAATATGAGTCTTTTCCTGTTGATATTGTCTTTACCTTGAAGTCTACAGCTCAAAGCTAAGTATGAAAAAAACTGGTAACCATTATGTATAGACTCCTTATCTCCTTCTAAGAGAGAGAATTAGTGATAGCAAAATCTATAACCATGCCTTCTTGTGCCCTCCCTAAGTCTGTGTAAGCAAAAGACTGGAGGAGAAGTGGGAAGGGATTTATGGGTATCTTTACATGTGGGGAGAATTGCATTCTTGTGAGAGATCACACCTTATTTTTTCTCCCTTTATAAAGAAAGGAAAGGGGTTCTTTTCCACCCTTTTTAATCCTTGACATAGTGAGCAGAGGAGTTAAAAAAGTATTTTAGAAATTTTTAAGTATCTTCACCAAAGGGAATCTGAGATTCCAAGTCAAATTCCAGGTGAACTGGTTAAGTAAAAATTTGAGAGAAATAAACAGAGAAAGAGGTTGTGTCGTTGCTTAGCTTGCACTCCATTGTTTGTAGAGGCAAGGGGTTGGAAACATCCCAGGGATCAACTGGACAAAGGGAACAGTAAGTGAATTTGGATTCTCTTGCTGTTTTTCACAATTTAGAGGGCTGAATTAGAAGACCTCAGCAGCGAAATGTTGGGATGTGTACTTCCAGGGTAAGCAGCCAGGCAAGGTGTGGAAAGGTAGAGTTAAAGCAGGTTTCCCAAATCAAGAAAGAAAATGTGAGGAGGTCTCACTGAGGCTTCATAAAACATACACATGCCCAGAGTCACTGATCGTTCATAGGAGAACTTTGTAAAAATTAGAAAAGTCGCTCCTCTGAGTAGGTACAGCTCAGTGCCAGCACACACACCTCATTGACCAGAACATGAACTGGATATCAGTCTCCCTCCACCCCAGTGAAATACTGGGTATATCTTCTGTAGATCATAGCCTTACACAGCTTTATGTAGCTTCCTGGTAGATAAACATCTAAAAGTGTCGGCATCAGTGACTGGAAATTTTTGGTCTTAGCACAGAGACATCCAACAGAGAAAGGTCAACATTTATCATGATTTAAATAGTCACATGACCCTGTACTTCTCTCCTTTCCCTGCACATCACATTGGAGAAGGTAGTTTCTTCATTGATACAGGGTTGAGATGAAAAAAATCTTTCTAAAATTGATTGCCAAAATGAATATTCAGAAAGAATTTATATTTTACATATAATTTTATGTTTAGAGAGAAATGATGCCATTTTCAAATGAAATATATCAAATACTCCAAAATAATTTGAAATGTTTTGATGTGGATACTTAAATTGTGCACATATTAAAGTCTTAAAAGCACTTAGGGATTTGAAGTGTATTTGAAGTGTATATAGTGTATGTTTTAGGTGTTTTCTCTTTTTTGTTTGTTTCAAGTTTTTATTTAGATTCTAATTAGTAAACATATAGTGTAATACTGGTTTCAGGAGTAAAATTTAGTGATTCATTACTTATGAACTCAGTGCTCACCACAACTGCCATCCTTAATACCTAACACCCATTTAGTCCATCCCATGAACACCCTACTGCATCAGCCCTCAGTTGGCCTCCCTCTCTTTTTTCCCCCTTTTCCCTATGTGCATCTGTTTTATTTCTTAAATTGCACATATGAGTGAAATCATATGGTATTTGTCTTTCTCTGACTTGTTTCACTTAGCATAATATACACTAGCTCCATCCATGTTGTTGCAAATGACAAGATTCCATTCTTTTTGATGCCTGAGTAATATTCCATCACACACACACACACACACACACACACACACACACACACACACACGTATAAAATTTTATCCATTCGTAGCAAGAAACCCAACCAAAGTGATAAAAGGTCTGTACTCTTTATCCATTCATTAGTCAATGCACAGTTGGGCTCTTTCAATAATTTGGCTGTTGTTGATAATACTACCATAAACATCAGAGTGGATGTACCCCTTAGAATCAGTATTTTTGTATCCTTTGGATAAATACCTAGTGATGCAGTTGCTGGGTCATTGGTTAGTTCCATTTTTAACTTATTGAGGAACTTCCATTACTATTTTCCAGAGTGGCTGCACCAGTTTGCATTACCACCAACAGTATAGGAGGGTTCCCCTTACTCTGCATCCTCACCAACATCTATTGTTTCCTGTGTTGTTAATTTTGGCTATTCTAACAGGTATGTCAGTAATAGTTGAGGTAATAGCTCATTGTAGTTTTGATTTGTATTTCCCTGATGATGAGTGATATTGAGCATCTTTTCATGTGTCTTTTAGTCATGTCTATGTCTTCTTTAGAAAAATGTCTATTCACGTCTTCTGCCCATTTCTTAACTGGATATTTGTTTTTTGGGTGTTGCATTTGATAAGTTCTGTATGGATTTTGGATACTAACCCTTTATCAGATATATCATTTGCAAATATCTTTCCCATTCCATAGTTGCCTTTTAGTTTTGTTGGTTGTTTACTTTGCTGTGCAGAAACTTTTTATCTTGATGAAGTATCCCAGTAGTTCATTTTTGCTTTTGTTTCCCTTGCCTTCAGAGATGTGTCTAGAAAGAAATTGCTGTGGCTGAGGTCAAGGAAATTGCTGTGTTCTCCTCTAGGATTTTAGTGGTTTCAGTTTTCATATTTAGGTCTTTCATCCATTTTGAGTTTATCTTTGTGTGTGGTGTAAGAGAATGGTCCAGTTTCATTCTTCTGCACGTGGCTGTCCAGTTTTCCCAACACCTTTGTTGAAGAGACTATCTATTTTCCAGCGGATATTCTTCCTTGCTTTGTTGAAGATTAGTTGACCATAGAATTGTGGGTCCATTTCAGGGTTTTCTATTCTGTTCCACTGATCTATGTGTCTGTTTTTGTGCCAGTACCACACTATCTTGGTGACTACAGCTTTGTAATATAGCTTGAAATCCAGAATTGTGTTACCTCCAGCTTTGCTTTTCTTTTTCAAGATTTCTTTGATTATTAGGGGTCTTTTCTGGTTCCATACAAATCTTAGGATTGTTTTTTCTATTTCTGTGAAAAATACTGATGGTATTTTGATAGAGATTGTATTGGATGTTTGGATTGTTTTGCGTAGTATAGACAGTTTATCAATATTTGTTCTTCTAATCCATGAGCATGGCATTTTTTTCCCCATTTCTTTGTGTCATCTTCAATTTCTTTCATAAGTGTTCTGTAGTTTTCAGAGTACAGAACTTCTAGCTCTTTGGTTAGGTTTATTCCTATGTATTTTATGGGTTTTGATGCAATCGTAAGTGGCATCTATTCTTGATTTCTCTTTTGGCTGCTTCATTATTGGTGTACGGAAATGTAATAGATTTCTATACATTGATTTTGAATCCTGAAACTTTACTGAATTTGCGTATCAGTTCTAGCAATTTTTTGGTGGGGTCTTTTGGGTTTTCTACATAGAGTATCATATCTCTGTGAATAGTGAGGGTTTGAATTCTTCCCTGCAGATTTGGATACTTTTTATTTCTTTTTGTTGCCTGATTGGACTTCTAGTACTATGTTAAATAACAATGGTGAGAGTTGACATCCCTGTCATGTTCCTGCTATACAGGGGAAGCTCTCATTTTTTCTCCTTTGAAGATGATATTGACTGTGGGTCTCTTTTATGTGGTCTTTATAATGTTGAGGTATGTTTCTCTATCCCTACTTTATTGAGAGTTTTTAACAAGCATGGATTCTATATTTTGTCAAATGCTTTTTCTGCATCTATTGAGAGGATCCTATGGTTCTTTTTTTTTTTTTATCCTATTTTTCTTATCCTTTCTTTTATTAATGTGATGTCTGACTTTAATTGATTTGTAAATATTGAACCACCTTTGTGCCCAGAATAAATCCCATTTGATTATGGTGAATAATTCTTTTAATGTATTTGTTGGGTTCAGTTTGTTATCTTGTTGAGAATTTTTCCATCCGTATTCATCAGGGATATTGGCCTATAATTCTCCTTTATAGTGGGGTCTCTGTCTGGTTTTGGAATCAAGGTAATGCTGGCCTCATAGAATGAGTTTGGAAGTTTTCCTTCCATTTCTATTTTTTTGGAACAATTTGCAAAGAATAGGTATTAAATCTTCTTTAACTGTTTGTTAGACTCCCCCTGGGAAACCATCTGGCCTTGGACTTTTGTTTTTTGGGAGATTTTTGATTACTGATTCAGTTTCTTTGCTGCTTATGGATATGTTCAAATTTTCTGTTTCTTCCTATTTCGCTTTTGGTAGTTTATGTGTTTCTAGGAATGTATGCATTTCTTCCAGATTGCCCAATTTGTTGGCATATAAATTTTCATAATATTCTCTTATAATTGTTTATATCCTGTGCTGTTGGTTATGATCTCTTTCATTCATGATTTTATTTACTTGGGTCTTTCTCTTTTCTTTTTGATAAGTCTGGCTGGGGGTTTATCAATTTTATTAATTCTTTCAAAGAACCAGCTCCTAGTTTCATTGATTTGTTCTATGGTGGTGGTTTTTTTTTTCTATATCATTTATTTCTGCCTTAATCTTTATTATATCCCTTCTTCTGCTGACTTTAGGCTTTATTTGCTGTTACTTTTCTAGCTTTATTAGGTATAAGGTTAGGTTGTATGTTTGAGACTTTTCTTGCATTTTGAGGTAGACCTATATTGCTATATATTTACTTCTTATGACAGCTTTTTCTACATTCCAAAGATTTTGGACTGCCACATTTTCATTTTTATTTGCTTCCATGTATTTTTTAATTTCTTTAATTTCCTAGTTGACCTATTTATTCTTTAGTAGGATTTTCTTTAGTCTCCATATATTTGTGGTCTTTCCAAATTTTTTCAGGTGGTTGACTTAAAGTTTCAAAGTGTTGTGGTCTGAAAATATGCATGGTTTAATTTAAATCTTTTTGTACTGAGGCTTGATTTGTGACCTTGTATGCGGTCTATTCTGGAGAATGTCTCATGTGCATTCAAAACAAATGTGTATTCTGCTGCTTTAAGAGCAGAATAGGATGCATTAGGATGAAATGTTCTGAATATATCTGTTAAGTCCATCTGGTCTAATGTGTCATTTGAAACCATTGTTTTCTTGTTGATTGTCTACTTAGATGATGTGTCCATCGATGTAAGTGGGTTATTAAAGTCCCCTACTATTATTGTATTATTATCAATGAGTCCCTTTGTGTTTATTATTAATTGATTTATATATTTGAGTGCTCCTATTTGGGGGCATAAATATTTACAATTGTTAGATCTTTTTTTCAAATAGACCCCTTTATTATGATATAGGGCCCTTCTTCATCTTTTGTTATAATCTTTGGTTTCAAATCTAGTTTGTCTGATATAAGTATGGCTACCCCAGCTTTCTTTTGATGTCCATTAACATAATAAATGGTTCTCCATCGCATCACTTTCAATCAGCAGGTGTCTTTAGGAAAAATGAGTCTCTCATAGGCAACATATATGTGGGTCTTGGTATTTTTTTATCCCTTCTGATACCCTGTGTCTTTTGATTGGATTAGATGTTTGAGCGTAACTATCAGTTAAATTAAAAATTTCAAAATACCTGAGAATATCTACATAAAATTATTGCTGTAAAATTGTTAAGGTTATTCTCGCTCTTAAGGTGATAACCCTAGCAACACTTGTGTACGTTGTTTCATCATACATGTTGTTAGATATACGCTTAAATAACATAGTTAGATTGCTAATTGCAACTAGACTATCTGCAAATTCCAGCCAATACCAGGAGTAGGAAAAAACTAAAACACAAGTGATAGGAACGGCACATGGATACAGTTGCCAAAGCACTAATTTCCCACTTCTAATTTTAAGATAGTGGATTTTAACCAATTCCATGTCCATCTTCAATCCTCAGTGTGGATATGGTTGACAGCTTCTGTGATGGAAACAAAACAAAGGAAAGCAAAAGAAAAATGAAACAGAAAAAGGCTGTTAACAACAATAAAAAAGGCTCTAGGACCAGAAGCCACGTGTTGTCTAGCACCCATTTTTATGTGCATTGCTTTATATTATGGGGAATGTATTGAGAGATGGTATCCTGAATCACTTCAGTCATGGAAGAAGCACAGCTGTTTACACTGACTGCCCTACTTCTTCATGCTGTCCACATGGCTCTTGTCAGTCAGGGTAGGGCTAGAATCTCATTGGTTCCTCTCCATTTATGGCTGTGAGGTTATTACTGGGATGCCTGGATGGTTCAGTGGGTTAAGTCTGTGCCTTCAGCTCAGGTCATGATCCCAGTGTCCTTGGATTGAGTTCCACATCAGGCTCCTTGCTAAGCAGGGAACCGCCTTCTCCTTCTGCCTGCCACTCCCCACTGTCTCTCTCTCTTTCTCTCTCTCTCTCTCTGACAAATAAATAAAATTAAAAAACAAAGAGAGATGTTATTACTATATCCTGCATTAAAGTAAGAAAATCTTTCAGTAAACTAAATTCAAATATTTTTAGCCTGGTTTGTCTAATATAATACTATATCTGATCAGTTATATTTGTACCAAATACTTTTGTGATGTCATCTTTGCATATGCACTGTGCTTTTTTTCTCTTTATGTATGTATGAGGGTGGTGGTATAAAAGTGTGTTTTGTGAATGTCCAAATTTATAAACTGACATTTGTAATTTCTCATGGCAAATATAATTATACATATAATACAATAACGAATGTTTAGAAGTACCTTTATCAGTCTTTACTCCTGCAGTTAACATACCATTTTAACTTTAAAAAAATAAGTGGTTTTCAAGTTAGAATATAACCTAGTTACTGCAAATTATATTTGATAGAATCAAATTTTAAGTATAATCATGATACTTAACTGTGGCTTAGAGCCTATAATTTTAACATATTTGAATGCATTCAGGTAGATACAAATTAAATGTTTGGTTCTTTGAAATAGGTTTTTATATTCTTCATCAGAAAACATTGTATATTTGTTGGGAGTTGCCTAAGGATGAAGACTTAAATCTTTGATATTGGGTTAATTGCCTTAATTTTTAGAAAAGTTACTGATTTTGTTTAAGTAGTATAGATTATTTCAGTCATTACAGATAATCACTCTGATATATTTTAACATACACATTCAGATAAAAACACTATCTCCACAGTGTTTAACTTAAATATTTTTCAGTTTTCTTCATACCTGGTGTCTCAAAAGCATTTGATTTGTTGACCCGCAACTTCCTTGATTGCCCAGCTCTATTGAGGCATAATTTACCTAATGTAAAATTGCCATTTAATCTCTACTGTAATCAAGATATGGGATATTTCCATAACTCCAAAATTTTTCCTTCTGGCCCTCTGCCATCAGTTTTCCCTTTTCTCTTCCCTTCTGCTCAGAGCTCCAGAGAAGCATTAATATTCTTTATTTCAGGGAGAGGAGTCAAGGTGGCAGAGAAGTAGCAGGCTGAGACTACTTCAGGTAGCAGGAGATCAGCGAGATAGCTTATCTAAAGATTGCAAACACCTACAAATCCAACAGGAGATCGAAGAGAAGAACTGCAATTCTAGAAACAGAAAATCAACCACTTTCTGAAAGGTAGGACTGGCAGAGAAGGGAATTGAAAGCAACGGGAAGATAGACCGCGGGGGGAGGGGCCGGCTCCTGGCAAGCGGCGGAGCAACGGAGCACAAAATCGGGACTTTTAAAAGTCTGTTCTGCTGAGGGACATCGCTCCAGAGGCCTAACTGGGGTGAAGCCCATGCGGGCTCAGCGTGGCCTCAGGTCCCGCAGGGTCACAGAAGGATCAGGGGTGTCTGAGTGTCACAGAGCTTACAGGTATTAGAACGGGGAAGCCGGCTACAGAGAAGAGCCGAGGAGTGAGCTCTAAACTCGGGGTTACCTTGAACCGGTCGCAGGCTCGGTCACCTCGGAGCACGGCCGGAGGCCAGGGAGAAGGGAGTAATTGGGCACTGTTCTCTGGGGGCGCACTGAGGAGTGGGGCCCCGGGCTCTCGGCTTCTCCGGGCCGGAGAACGGGAGGCCGCCATCATCCTGTCCTCTGGAACTCTACAGAAAGCGCTCAGGGAACAAAAGCTCCCGAAAGCAAACCCGAGCGGGTTACTCAGCCAGGCCCCTGGTAAGGGCGGTGCAACTCCGCCTGGGGCAAAGACACTTGAGAATCACTACAACAGGCCCCTCCCCCAGAAGAGCAACAAGAAATCCAGCCAGGACCAAGTTCACATACCAAGGAGTGCAGTTTAAATACCAAGGAGAGCAGCGGAATTCCAGAGGAGGAGAAAGCAAAGCACGGAACTCATGGCTTTCTCCCCATGATTCTTTAGCCTTGCAGTTAATTTTTTTTTTCTTTTTCAATTTTTTTCTCTTCTTCTGCTAAATTTTTTAAACTTTTACCCTTTTCTTTTTTAACGTTTTTTAACTAGTTTATCTAATATATTTTTTCCTTTTTATATTTTTTCTTTATTCATTTTCTTCTTTTAATTCATTTTTTTTTTCTTTCTGAACCTCTTTTTATCCCCTTTCTCCCCCCTCACGATTTGGGATCTCTTCTGATTTGGCTAAAGCATATTTTCCTGGGGTTGTTGCCACCCTTTTAGTATTTTACTTGCTCCTTCATCTGCTCTTATCTGGACAAAATGACAAGGCGGAAAAATTCACCACAAAAAAAAGAACAAGAGGCAGTACCAAAGGCTAGGGACCAAATCAATACAGACATTGGTAATATGTCAGATCTAGAGTTCAGAATGACGATTCTCAAGGTTCTAGCCGGGCTTGAAAAAGGCATGGAAGATATTAGAGAAACCCTCTCGGGAGATATAAAAGCCCTTTCTGGAGAAATAAAAGAACTAAAATCTAACCAAGTAGAAATCAAAAAAGCTATTAATGAGGTGCAATCAAAAATGGAGGCTCTCACTGCTAGGATAAATGAGGCAGAAGAAAGAATTAGCGATATATAAGACCAAATGACAGAGAATAAAGAAGCTGAGCAAAAGAGGGACAAACAGCTACTGGACCACGAGGGGAGAATTCGAGAGATAAGTGACACCATAAGACGAAACAACATTAGAATAATTGGGATTCCAGAAGAAGAGGAAACAGAGAGGGGAGCAGAAGGTATATTGGAGAGAATTATTGGAGAGAATTTCCCCAATATGGCAAAGGGAACAAGCATCAAAATCCAGGAGGTTCAGAGAACCCCCCTCAACATCAATAAGAATAGGTCCACACCCCGTCACGTAATAGTAAAATTTACAAGTCTTAGTGACAAAGAGAAGATCCTGAAAGCAGCCTGGGAAAAGAAGTCTGTAACATACAATGGTAAAAATATTAGATTGGCAGCAGACTTATCCACAGAGACCTGGCAGGCCAGAAAGAGCTGGCATGATATATTCAGAGCACTAAACGAGAAAAACATGCAGCCAAGAATACTATATCCAGCTAGGCTATCATTGAAAATAGAAGGAGAGATTAAAAGCTTCCAGGACAAACAAAAACTGAAAGAATTTGCAAATACCAAACCCGCTCTACAGGAAATATTGAAAGGGGTCCTCTAAGCAAAGAGAGACCCTAAAAGTAGTAGATCAGAAAGGAACAGAGACAATATACAATAACAGTCACCTTACAGGCAATACAATGGCACTAAATTCATCTCTCTCAATACTTACCCTGAATGTTAATGGGCTAAATGCCCCAATCAAAAGACACAGGGTATCAGAATGGATAAAAAAACAAAACCCATCTATATGTTGCCTACAAGAAATGCATTTTAAACCCAAAGACACCTCGAGATTTAAAGTGAGGGTGTGGAGAAGAATTTACCATGCTAATGGACATCAGAATAAAGCAGGAGTGGCAATCCTTATATCAGATCAATTAGATTTTAAGCCAAAGACTATAATAAGAGATGAGGAAGGACACTATATCATACTCAAAGGATCTGTCCAACAAGAAGATCTAACAATTTTAAATATCTATGCCCCTAACGTGGGAGCAGCCAACTATATAAACCAGTTAATAACAAAATCAAAGAAACACACCAACAATAATACAATAATAGTAGGGGACTTTAACACTCCCCTCACTGAAATGGACAGATCATCCAAGCAAAAGATCAACAAGGAAATAAAGGCCTTAAATGACACACTGGACCAGATGGACATCACAGATACATTCAGAACATTTCATCCCAAAGCAACAGAATACACATTCTTCTCTAGTGCACATGGAACATTCTCCAGAATAGATCACATCCTCAGTCCTAAATCAGGTCTCAACCGGTATCAAAAGATTGGGATCATTCCCTGCATATTTTCAGACCACAATGCTCTGAAGCTAGAACTCAATCACAAGAGGAAATTTGGAAAGAAACCAAATACATGGAGACTAAATAGCATTCTTGTAAAGAATGAATGGGTCAACCAGGAAATTAAAGAAGAACTGAAAAAATTCATGGAAACAAATGATAATGAAAACACAATGGCTCAGAATCTGTGAGACACAACAAAGGCAGTCCTGAGAGGAAAATATATAGCGGTACAAGCCTTTCTCAAGAAACAAGAAAGGTCTCAGGTACACAACCTAACCCTACACCTAAAGGAGCTGGAGAAAGAACAAGAAAGAAACCCTAAACCCAGCAGGAGAAGAGAAATCATAAAGATCAGAGCAGAAATCAATGAAATAGAAACCAAAAAAACAATAGAACAAATCAACGAAACTAGGAGCTGGTTCTTTGCAAGAATTAATAAGATTGATAAACCCTTGGCCAGACTTATCAAAAAGAAAAGAGAAAGGACCCAAATAAATAAAATCATGAATGAAAGAGGAGAGATCACAACGAACACCAAAGAAATATAGACAATTATAAGAACATACTATGAGCAACCCTACGCCAGCAAATTTGACAATCTGGAAGAAATGGATGCATTCCTAGAGACATATAAACTACCACAACTGAACCGGGAAGAAATAGAAAGCCTGAACAGACCCATAACCAGTAAGGAGATTGAAACAGTCATCAAAAATCTCCAAACAAACAAAAGCCCAGGGCCAGATGGCTTCGCTGGGGAATTCTACCAAACATTTAAAGAAGAACTAATTCCTATTCTCCTGAAACTGTTCCAAAAAATAGAAATGGAAGGAAAACTTTCAAACTCATTTTATGAGGCCAGCATCACCTTGATCCCAAAACCAGACAAGGATCCCATCCAAAAAGAGAACTACAGACCAATATCCTTGATGAACACAGATGCAAAAATTCTCACCAAAATACTAGCCAATAGGATTCAACAGTACATTAAAAGGATTATTCACCACGACCAAGTGGGATTTATTCCAGGGCTGCAAGGTTGGTTCAACATCTGCAAATCAATCAATGTGATACAACACATTAATAAAAGAAAGAACAAGAACCATTTGATGCTCTCCATAGATGCTAAAAAAGCATTTGACAAAGTACAGCATCCCTTCCTGATCAAAACTCTTCAAAGTGTAGGGATAGAGGGCACATACCTCAATATTATCAAAGCCATCTATGAAAAACCCACTGCAAATATCATTCTCAACAGAGAAAAACTGAAAGCTTTTCCGCTAAGGTCAGGAACATGGCAGGGATGTCCGTTATCACCACTGCTATTCAACATAGTACTAGAAGTCCTAGCCTCAGCAATCAGACAACAAAAGGAAATTAAAGGCATCCATATCAGCAAAGAAGTCAAACTATCACTCTTCGCAGATGATATGATACTATATGTGGAAAACCCAAAAGACTCCACTCCAAAACTGCTAGAACTTGTACAGGAATTCAGTAAAGTGTCAGGATATAAAATCAATGCACAGAAATCAGTTGCATTTCTCTACACCAACAACAAGACAGAAGAAAGAGAAATTAAGGAGTCAATCCCATTTACAGTTGCACCCAAAACTATAAGATACCTAGGAATAAACCTAACCAAAGAGACTAAGAATCTATACTCAGAAAACTATAAAGTAGTCATGAAAGAAATTGAGGAAGACACAAAGAAATGGAAAAATGTTCCATGCTCCTGGATTGGAAGAATAAATATTGTGAAAATGTCTATGCTACCTAAAGCAATCTACACATTTAATGCAATTCCTATCAAAGTACCATCCATTTTTTTCAAAGAAATGGAACAAATAATCCTAAAATTTATATGGAACCAGAAAAGACCTCGAATAGCCAAAGCAATATTGAAAAAGAAAGCCAAAGTTGGTGGCATCACAATTCCGGACTTCAAGCTCTATTACAAAGCTGTCATCATCAAGACAGCATGGTACTGGCACAAAAACAGACACATAGATCAATGGAACAGAATAGAGAGCCCAGAAATAGACCCTCAACTCTATGGTCAACTAATCTTCGACAAAGCAGGAAAGAATGTCCAATGGAACAAAGACAGCCTCTTCAATAAATGGTGTTGGGAAAATTGGACAGCCACATGCAGAAAAATGAAATTGGATCATTTCCTTACACCACACACGAAAATAGACTCAAAATGGATGAAGGATCTCAATGTGAGAAAGGAATCCATCAAAATCCTTGAGGAGAACACAGGCAGCAACCTCTTCGACCTCAGCCGCAGCAACATCTTCCTAGGAACATCGCCAAAGGCAAGGGAAGCAAGGGCAAAAATGAACTATTGGGATTTCATCAAGATCAAAAGCTTTTGCTCAGCATAGGAAACAGTTAACAAAACCAAAAGACAACTGACAGAATGGGAGAAGATATTTGCAAACGACATATCAGATATGGGCTATTGTCCAAAATCTATAAAGAACTTAGCAAACTCAACACCCAAAGAACAAATAATCCAATCAAGAAATGGGCAGAGGACATGAACAGACATTTCTGCAAAGAAGACATCCAGATGGCCAACAGACACATGAAAAAGTGCTCCACATCACTCGGCATCAGGGAAATACAAATCAAAACCACAATGAGATACCACCTCACACCAGTCAGAATGGCTAAAATTAACAAGTCAGGAAATGACAGATGCTGGCGAGGATGCGGAGAAAGGGGAACCCTCCTACACTGTTGGTGGGAATGCAAGCTGGTGCAACCACTCTGGAAAACAGCATGGAGGTTCCTCAAAATGTTGAAAATAGAACTACCCTATGACCCAGCAATTGCACTACTGGGTATTTATCCTAAAGATACAAACGTAGTGATTCGAAGGGGCACGTGCACCCGAATGTTTATAGCAGCAATGTCTACAATAGCCAAACTATGGAAAGAACCTAGATGTCCATCAACAGACGAATGGATAAAGAAGATGTGGTATATATACACAATAGAATATTATGCAGCCATCAAAAGAAATGAAATCTTGCCATTTGCGATGACATGGATGGAACTAGAGGGTATCATGCTTAGCGAAATAAGTCAATCGGAGAAAGACAATTATTATATGATCTCCCTGATATGAGGGAGAGAAGATGCAACATGGGGGGTTAAGGGGGTAGGAGAAGAGTAAATGAAACAAGATGGGATTGGGAGGGAGACAAACCATAAGTGACTCTTAATCTCACAAAACAAACTGAGGGTTGATGGGGGGAGGGGGGTTGGGAGAGGCGGGGTGGGGTTATGGACATTGGCGAGGGTATGTGCTATGGTGAGAGCTGTGAAATGTGTAAACCTGGCGATTCACAGACCTGTATCCCTGGGGATAAAAATATATGTTTAAAAAAAATAAATAGAAATTTAAATTAAAAAATATATATTCTTTATTTCAGTATCATTTTCTTTTTTTCTAGAAAGTTTTGTCAGTGCTGCCTTTCATTTAGTAACCATAATTTTCATTTTTACTCATATTATTGCGTATATATAATTCATTTATTACTTTTATTGACAAGTAGAATTCTGTAATGTGACCATTTACTAATTGATGGGTATTTGGATGGTTTCCAGTTTTTGACTATGATGCTGCCATGAACATTTGTATACAAGTTTTTGTTGAGATACATGCTTTCATTTCTCTTGGTCAGCTAGCCTCTTTTGAAATACTCTTTCTTTTGCCTATTATAGTATCGTTCTCTGATTTTATTTCTATTTATTTCTTGCTTTGCTTTCTAATTTCATGGTTCTTCCTCAGACATTGTGTGCTAAAGGTTATTACATCCCAGACTTAGGTCTCCTCTTACACTTGAGCAATTTCATCTGCATCTTGGTTTTAATTATCTGTTGTATGCAGTTAACTCAGGTTTTTATCTTCAGCCTAGAATTTCTAAGCACAGAGCTATATATTTATTTGACATCAGCCACTGGCCTAATCTGAGGCATCTTAAAAATCAACATGTCCAGAAGTTTTACAACTGTTCATCCCATTAAACCTTGTCCTTTCCTATTTCTCCCCAAGCCATACAATTAGATCATAGTAAGTGATATTTAACATCATTTTTATGTGTTCGTATCAGATCATTTCTTCTCAGTAGCATCTGAAAGGACTACTCCTTTCTAGTCTTTATACAGCTATAAGTGATCATCTTTCAAAATACAAAACAGATCATATCACTTCCGCTTTAGATACCTTATGCTAAAAACCAGATTTCTTAATATGTCTTATAAAGTTTGACATAGAAAAGTCCCTACTAAACTTTTTCATACTCATTTTGAAAGTTTCTAATCCCTCTTTTCACACCAGTATACCAGCCAGAATACTGCCTTCTATTAGTATCTCAAACCTAAAGCACCATATGACCATTCAACTTTTTGCATATGTTCTTCCCTCTCCTGAAATACCCCAAACCTCCTTCATCTGCTCATGCCTATTTTCCCTTAAGTTTTAAGAACAATGGAAATCTTCCTAAGTGGAGTTTTATTAAATCCATTAAGAGCATTAAGGACCTCTCCTTCATATACTTGTGGTGTAACTGCAGTTGTGTTTTGAGATTACTTGATTAATGTTTGTCTGCCTCTTAAGCTAGTCCATAAACTCTCAGGGATTATGCAAATTTAGCTTATCCTTCCATCTCATCATATATCCAAGTCCAGCATGTGTCAGGTACATAAGAATTGTCTGAATGAGTAAATACAATAGATTTAATAGGATTAGATGAATATGTGAACTTGTGAAGGTGCTCTGGAGGACTGTTTCAAGTTTTCTGGCTTGGAGTAGGAAGAATAAAGAATTACCAGGGGAGACAAGTTATAGAGGAGAAATAATAAGTTTAGAGAATTAGAAAATGAGTACTATACTCTTGTCTCACATCTTAAATGGCAAAACATTCTTCAAAACAAAATGCATCCCTTATATGAAGAAATTCTCTTATATAGCAAAGATTTAGAGTGCTTCCCAGAAATAGCTTAAAACTGGTTTTGTCATCATTAGCCATCAAAGAGGTTCAAATCAAAACTGCATTGAGATACTACCTCACACCAGTTAGAATGGCCAAAATTAACAAGACAGGAAACAACAAGTGTTGGAGAGGATATGGAGAAAGGGGAACCCTCTTACACTGTTGGTGGGGATGCAAGTTAGAGCAGCCACTTTGGAAAACAGTGTGGAGATTCCTTAAGAAATTAAAAATAGAACTACCCTATGACCTGGGAATTGCACTACTGGGTATTTACCCCAAAGATACAGATGTAGTGAAAATAAGGGCCATCTGTACCCCAATGTTCTTAGCAGCAATGGCCACAGTTGCCAAACTGCGGAGAGAACCAAGATGCCTCCAACGGACAAATGGATAAAGAAGATCCAGTCCATTATACAATGGAGTATTATGCCTCCATCAGAAAGGATGAATACCCAACTTTTGTATCAACATGGACGGGACTGGAGGAGATTATGCTGAGTGAAATAAGTCAAGTAGAGAGAGTTAATTATCATATGGTTTCACTTACTTGTGGAGCACAAGGAATAACACGGAGGGCATTGGGAGATGGAGTGGAGAAGTGAGTTGGGGGAAATCGGAGGGGGAGACGAACCATGAGAGACTGTGGACTCCGAGAAACAAACTGAGGGTTTTGGAGGGGCTGGGGTAGGGGTTTGGGTGAGCCTCGTGGTGGGTATTATGCAGGGCACATATTGCTTGGAGCGCTGGGAGTGGTGCCTAAACAGTGAATTCTGGAACATTGAAAAGAAATAAAATAAAATAAAATTTTAAAAAACCTGCTTTTGTATAATTTTTTCATCACTCTTTTCTGTCTCTACTACACAGTGTTTTCATAATATCAAAAAAAATGTACATCAAACACATGGAACTTCTCAGAAGAAGGTCATCATTAAATAAAGAAATAATTAATACGTGATATAAATAACTGACAAGTAAGGCACCAGAGATAAGTGAAATGTCAAAGACAAGACAGTTTTTAGAGGCCTTTGAGAAGTCATTAAACAGTATCAATCATATCACTGTCACCTTAGGTGAAAAATAAGAAGGGGTTGATCAGCAGAGAACAATTTTGCAGGAATACAGGAGATCTGATGTTGGAAAGTGTAAGTGTCCTATGTATGCTTTGAAACATGTAAGGCAGTAGTTCCCAGTGGAGGTTTCCTTGCTCAGGTGCAATATAGTTTGAAGAGTCTGTGCTGCTTGTTGAAGCATCACAAATGGCATGCTTTGACAGCTGGGGTACCTGTTGAATAATTTCTCTGTCAAACATTCAAAACAAAATGGCACAGATGTTAAGGTGCATGCATATGCAGTGAAAATAACCTACTGAAGGGCAACAGAAAGCTCTTCACATTCAAAACTTTGAAAGATTAGAATGCTTTGTTCTGAAATATAATAATTTAATGTTTAAAAATCTTGTTTATCTATCATCCTGTTAACCCTTTTATAGCAAATTTCTAGTAAAATTGAAAGCCCTGATGACATTAAATAAATAAATAAAAATTAGAAGATTTCCAAGTAACTATCCGAATGTTGAAAAACACAACCACTAGAAGGCTTTAATGAAGCACTGTTGTATTTAAAAATAAAGGGAGAATTGCCTCCAAAAAGGATACCAGGGAGCAAATCAGTTTCCAGGTTAAAAAGTGTTCTCTGGGGGCACCTGGGTGGCTCAGTCGTTAAGTGTCTGCCTTTGGCTCAAGTCATGATTCCAGGGTCCTTGCATGTAGTCCCTCATCCGGCTTCCTGCTTGATGGGAAGCCTGCTTCTCCCTCTTCCACTCCCCGTGCTTGTGTTCCCTCTCCCATTGTCTCTCTCTCTCTCTCTCTGTCAAGTAAATAAAATCTTTAAAAGAAAAAGTGTTCTCTGTACCACATTAGATGTTTGGATGCTAATCTTACAGTAATTGGGAGACTTTTAGAGTTCTAATAGGAAGAGTGACATGATGAGATTAGTCTATCATATGGTAAATAGAATTGAATGAATGTAGTGATTAGTATTTAGTACAGCTGTAAGTAACAGGGACCAGACCGTAGTGGCCTAAACTCATGAAGGTCCTCTCTTGCACATATATATACACACACACACACACACACACACACAATAGAAAAAAATATATATGTATATATGTCTTGCAGAGATTTTTTTTAATTTTAAACCATTTTATTGCAGAGTTTTTATGGGAACTTTGTTAAAACTGCAAAGACCCATTCTACAACTTCTTAGTCTGGTAGGCTGCGGTATGTTTCCCATTTTTTTTAATCATTTTTTTAATTTATTTTCAGCATAACAGTATTCATTGTTTTTGTACCACACCCAGTGCTCCATGCAATCTGTGCCCTCTCTAATACCCACCACCTGGTTCCCCCAACCTCCCACCCCCCCACCTCTTCAAACCCTTCAAATTTTTTTAAAAGATGTATTTATTTGATAGAGAGAGAGAAGAAGGAGAGAGGAAGGGGCAGAGGGAGATGGAGAGAGAGAATCTCAAGCAGACTCCCTGCTGATCACAGAGCCCTATTTCGGACTCTGAGATCATGACCTGAGCCAAAATCAAGAATTGGATGCTTAACCAATTGAGCCACCCAGGCATCCCTGGTTCTTGATGTCCTAATCAAGAGATGGCTATTGAAATTCTTGCCAATATAACCTCCTTTGAAGCATCATTGAAGAAGAAGAGTGAACCTTTTATTAGCAAGACTTCCTAGAAGCTTTCCTATAATGTTTTCTTACTCATTTTGGCCAGAAATTTGTCACATGATCTCTCAAGTGGAATGGGAGAATAGACAAATGGCCACACTGAGAAAAAGTGAGGTTATGACATAAAACAGGAAATGGAGAATAGATTTATGAGTAGGCACCTAGATTGTTATTGCAGGGGATAATCCTGGAAGAGAGGAGACTAATTAAATTACTTTTTTTTTTTCTGGTAATGTGAACTAGAGAACATAGTATAGAGTCAAATAATTAGAAGGAAACTGAAAGATATTTATGAGGTATCATTACGATGATTAGTGATTTTTTGAACATGGGGAAGGGGTTGAGTAAGAAGGGAAATGCCAGGGTAATTTTGAATACTTGAGTTATGGAGTAGCTAGAGGAACTAGTTTGGATAAAAATGGTTAATTCAATTTAAACAAGATTATGGCTGAGGTACATTGGAACTAATTGTACATTTAGCAAATAATTACAAACACAGGTCTAGAGAGGTAAGCAGAAGGTGAGAGAGTAATATGAATATTGGTGTCATTTCGAAGAAATCTGAATGTTATTGGCAAGAAAAATATAAAAAAGATCTTAAGGGGAACAAATTGAAATGATTTCCTTATTCTTGTTTATGAAATATTGGGGAAGG
Organism: Enhydra lutris kenyoni; assembly: GCF_002288905.1. Classification (NCBI taxonomy): domain Eukaryota; kingdom Metazoa; phylum Chordata; class Mammalia; order Carnivora; family Mustelidae; genus Enhydra; species Enhydra lutris. The sequence goes on along the minus strand of NW_019154111.1, from coordinate 16,062,084 downwards.
GATAATTGAAGATTTTGATGTTAAGAAATCACCAGCAGAAAGGAAGACACTGAAATAGAATGAATTACCAGAAGAGTCAGTGTTGAGAAAAGGAATGGTATGGAAATTTGGACTGTATGAGGGAAACCCCTCTTATTGTAATGGAAAGTGGGAGGAAAGACAGTAACACCCCCCCCCCAAAAAAACCCATGTATTTGTAGTCGTGAGGCATAAAGTACAATAATTCATTGTTATTGGCTTCTACTTTCTCAGTGAAGTAGAATATGTGATCACTTGGTGATAAAGATATATGTATGGATTAGGGTGAGTTTTAGAATAATAGATTTCTTTTTTAAAGTTTGTCATCCTAAATTGTGTGGAATTGAATGCTCTTGATGTCAGAAACAAAGCAAAGATACCCATTTTATCAACTCTATTCAACATTGTATTGGAGGTTCTAGCCATTGCAATAAAACAAGAAATAGAAATAAAGGCCATAAGATCAGAAAGGATGAAATCAAAGCATTTCTATTTACGGAAAGTATGATTGTTTAATAGAAAATACTAAGTGCCATGGACTGAATTACGTCCCCCTAAAATTTATACATTGAACCCTTAATCCCCAATGTGGTGGTATTTAGGGATGGGACTTTGGGGAAGTATAAGGCTTAGATGAAGTTATGAGGGTGGGATTAATGCCCTTATAAAAAGAGACATCAGAAAATTTGCTTCATCTCCCTTCACCAAGTGAGGGCACAGCAAGCAGGTGGCCACAAGCCAGGAAAAGGGCCTTCATCCTTGGAGAATAAAATTGACCAGCACTTTGATCTTGACTTTACAGCCTCAAAAACTATGAGAAATAAATCCCTGTTGTTTAAGCCACAGGAATTTTTTTTTTCTTTGGTATGGCATCCCATGCAAACTAATACACTAAACTACCTGAAAATCAGTGTCGAGGACTAATCAGGCAAAAAATAATACTGTATTCTAAAAATTTTAACAGCAATATAAAAATGAAGTTTAAATAAATATAAGTAAAATTTAATGAAAGTAGTGTAGTATCAAGAAAGCCCATTTAGGAATAAATTTGAGAAAAGTCATGCAAAGACTATACAGAAATGATAACACCTTGCTCAGAAAACTTGTAATTCTACAATGCAGAGCTTTATAATTTTTATGAATTGGGAGATTTGATATTTTTACATTACCAATTGCCCCCACATTTTTCTATGGATTCAACATAATGTAAATTATGATCACAGAAGGCTGCTGCTTTTTTTTTTTTTGAAGAGACTGACAAAATAATACTGAATTTATCTAGATGTGCAAAACACTAAGAAGCGTCTAAATAATTTTGAAAAAGAAGACCAAAAGTTGGAGGACTTACTTTACTTGATTTCAAGAACTACTATAAATAAACAATAATAAAGCCATGCCCATTCTAACTTTTAGGATCTCATTATTTCCCAGTTATCACCCTGTGAGTCTGGGAATTAAGTTTCTGTTGCAGTTCAGACACTCACAGGATGATTTTCTGAGTTTGGGTTTCATCCATCTCAGCTCTGTGGCCAGAGGAGATAAACAGTTTCTTTCAAGGCAGATAGAGAAGCTGTTAGGTCATTCGTGCAGTGCTTGGGCTGGGAGTTTGGATTTCTGGGCTTATTTTCTTGTTCCCCACTTTGTTCAGTGACATTAGGAACAACCAGCCAACCTTATGTTATTCATTGGTTTGGCAAAAAAAAATGCTAAAGTATCATAGAGATGGTCAGTCTTTCAGATCCTCGCCTCTTATAAGTGTTTGATTAGGAGTATACAGTGGATATATTTTGTGTATTTTTATTGCCAGATCATGCCACAGACTCTCACTATTCTGCTGAAAATAGAGTCATTTTTTGTCTTTACATGTAGTCAGATTAGGGAAGCAATTAAACATATGCCTACTTTTTGACCAAGCCATTCCACTTGTATATATTTACCTCAGGAAGATAAATGCACATGTCCCCCAAAAAACTTGTACAAGAATGTTTATAGCAGCTTTATTTGTAATAGCTACATATTGGAAACAAATGCCATCAATGGAAGAATGTTTAAACAAATTGTAGTATATTTATTAAATGAAAGATCTATAATAGGGGCACCTGGGTGGCTCAGTTGGTTGGGCATCTGCTTTCGGCTCAGATCATGATCCCAGGGTCCTGGGATCCAGCTCTGTATCTGGCTCCCTGTTAGACAGGGAGCCTGCTTCTCCCTCTGCTACTCTCCCTGCTTGTGCTCTCTCTCTGTCTGTCAAATAAATGAATGGACTCTTAAAAAACAAAAAAAGAAAAGAAATATCTATAATAAAAGGGAATGAACAAATAGGCAACAATATGGATGACTCTAACAGTTATAATGCTAATTGAAAGAAACTAGTCTTTTATTAGAAAACTAGTAAAACTAACCTGATCTAATATTTGTAAAACTAATCTGTGGTGGGAAAAAAAAATCAGAACACTGGTTACCTCTGTAGAAAGGGGACTCAGTAGGAAGGGACATGAGAGAATTTTTTGTTCTGAAATAAATCTATATCTTGATAGGGGTGTGGATTACATGGATATCATTTATGAAAATTGGACTTTTAAGATTTGTGGTTTTTTATATATGGAAATTTCATTTAAAGAACTGAGAAGTGGAGGCCTGCTGAGTGCAAATTTTAAAAGAAACAAACATGGCAGATGAGTGATGTTTGTTAACGGGGATGATGGTTGTATTGGGGTTCACTATGGTATTTGGTTTACTTTGTATATATTTGGAATTCTCCATGATATGAATTTAAAACAATCTTTAGAGAACTGGGAGAGTGAAATGCCAACAGGCCCTTGCAGATACCATTGGGGTTCAAAGGAGTTGGCTTCCAGAGTTGTAGAATATCTCTGATCTGCTTAAATGGAGGCTTGGTGAAAAGTGACAGTGGAATTCAACAAAGGCTCAACTTTTTGCTCAGTGATTGACTAAAGAACAATAGATCATGTAATGCAGGCTAGGAAAGGAAGAAAATTAGCTTCCATGGGGCTAATAGGTGGAGAAAAAATACTGAGGTGTTTTGTGAGACCAAAAAACTCATTTATGGAGAGAAGCTGATTGAGAGAGTTGGAATTAAATGATACTGTGGTTAGAAAGCGAGATAAGTGATTTTATTACTTCAGATAATGAAGGATGATAAATTAAGATATATATTTGACTGTAAATACAATATTGTGTTCTAAATTCAGAGATACAAATTTTTTTAAAAAACTGCCCTGTTTCAACCACTCCCTTCTTAAATATAAAGAGGGACTCATCAAATAGGCTTATGAAGAAAATCTGAAAGGAAGTTCTTATCTGACAACTACTGTTAGAAATTCCTAGAATACATAGTTGTAAAGAAACAGTTTTATGGAAAATGGAGTATTGGCAGATCCTAAATCATGTAAAAATGATGCTGTCAGTTTGTGGAAAGTTTAACTTGTTCTGCTTTTCAGAGCTAAGCTTCAGTGCATATCAGATGGTGGAATTTGGCCCCTAGTACTATTCAGTCTTTTTCTGTGTGGTCAGTAATTCAGATTGTCACACAGAAAGTGCCCTTGGCAGAGATGCTAAATCACATGGGTATGGAAAAAAGAAATGCACAGGAATTCTATTTGATTTTCATTTTTTTAGGTACCATAGGAGATGAGATGACAACAGTTTAACTAGCTCTAATTAATTCCAATATGCAGAAAAACTACCAATCCTTGTGAAGTGGCTATATATAGAAATCCCATATATATTACCTCATTTAACCCTTAAAATGGCCTTGTGAGATTATCCTTATTGTCCTTGTTCTGAGATATTTAATAATTCAGAAACCTTAAGTGATTTTATAAAGGCCAAAATATTAGTGACAGAGCTGGGATATAAATCTAAGTTTTTCATATTCCAAAATCTTTGCATATTCCTTTATGGGAGGATTAAAATGGATGTCCTAAATATTATTGGTAAAAGCAAATCTGAGTAATAAGCTGAGTATTGCACATTAAAATGAGAAGAGTTCTTAGAATTTAAAGCTTGGTTTGACTTTTATACATTTTGCCTTTGTTCTCTTGGGCATACTTACAATTTTAGTTTTATGTATTTCATTTCTTCTGGAAAATTTCACTAGTCCTTTTGGCTTAGAATGATTTTTACAGGCCCCTTTTGGGGTGAGGCTACTATTAAGAATTTAAAACTGGGAAGACTTACCTTTACCCACCATTTCACAGGATGCCAAGCGAACAACAGACCATGATTTGGAGATATATTTTATTGCAATTGATTTAGCAAATAGCATGCAAGAATTAAGACAGCGTAGGCTGGCGCTGTGAAAGCAGAAGTTCTGCAACAGCTGGAAGCATGTGGTCACTAGCTCTTTCAGCATCTTTTAGTAACATGGACTTGACTTGGAGTGGGGCTAAGACATAATGGTTTGGGAGCTCACCCTCTGCCATTCTTCACATGTATGGATTTCCCATAAAAGTAGTCTTGCAAAATAGAGGGGATGTTTGAGTAGGAATGTTGCCTAGGAAAGTTGAATTCCAATTCTTGTATGTCAGCTGCAATTATATAGATAACTAGAAAGCCCGGACCGTAGCAGCCCTTCCACCTGTGGTGAGAAGTATTTGATTCTGACTTGCTCATTGGCAGCCAGACAGACAGCTACTGGAGTAATTCAGTGGACAATTCTATTTGTCTTTCTAAAAATGCATTTATGTAATTTTGGCACCTGACTTATGTATGATGCTTGGAGGATGGGTGTTGGGAAGAAACCCAATGAATATAAACAATGTATCACTGGTGTCCAAAATTGGAGAGCAAATTTTCAGAATGTGTGAATGCCAAGGGTCCACCAGAAGATTAAAAGAGCAACAGGTGATACAAAAAGAGAAACATCAAATATTCTTTTTTTTAAACCATCTTATTATAAAGAAAATTATTGCTTATAACAGGATGTAATTGAAGAGTAAATAAACTACAATTTGATAAGGAAGTATGTTTCTATGTAGACAGTGGTTTTGCTTAGCTTAACATTTTATAAATGATTACTTCTTTAAGCTGGATTTGATTTTTTGTATTACACTTTCAGTGATACTGGCTGAAATATATCATGAGATTAATTAAGTTTCTTATTTTAGTTACCAGCAAGTATGGCAATAATTTTGTTTGGGAGACAAGATGAAATATCCATGTAGTCCAGCTGTAAGTTAGGGTGGTTCTAATCAAGCAGATGCTAACTGTATTTTTGCTCATTGATTGTATAATTGATTGTATAGTTTATGTGTACAGTTGTGAAATCTAAGTGCTAACCTGGTATTTGACCATAGAGGTCAAAATTACATAGCCTATACAAAGGACTATTGGTGATAGTGGTGACATTGAAATCTATTTGATCAGTAGACTGTTGGTCTCTCTTTGGGCTAACTTTACACATTTAAACATTCTGTGGTTCTGAATGACTCTCTATTCATTTTCTGTACCAGCGGAATTAGAATATGAAACCATTGTCTCTTTGTAGTTACACTGTCTGAAACAATAGTAAATTGAGAACATAGAAACTGCAGTTTTAATTGTATTACTGATTTATAAAGGTTAGATTTTGATTGCTTCACTGAAAAACAAGGAAAGCTTTGTTGTCCTAAATAATGCAAAGATCAGTTCTATATTTATTAAAATTTCCATCCCAAATACTGGTTAATAAGATTAGTAAGAGATGGATAATGGCTGCAAAAATAGTAATGGGTGAAGATGTAGTTACTTCTAATGCATACCTGTAAAACACACACACACACACACACACACACACACACACAGATACACACAATATATATACAGCTAGTGTATTACATGATAAAGATTATAAATTTTCAATAAAAATGGAAAGATAAAATAAAGATAAAATAAGAAAATGAATTTAAAATCATTGACTATTACCTAATTTATTGCTTATAGAATCTTAGATATTCGCTGTTCTTAAGATATAAAACTCTTGTACCTAAGAATAATTCATTGCATATATATTGTGATACAGTAGTAAGAATATAACAGTGAGTAGATGTGATTGATAAGCATTTTAACATTTGGGGTTTTAGACTTAAAAAATAATTTAAGATGTCTCCTAATCCAGTTAGTCAGAATAAATATAGTCAAAGACACTTTGACCAGCACAGGAGAAACTAGCATGAAGTTATTGTATACCTTTAAAGACCATTATGTTTATACTTTAACCTATGTTCACATATATGAATTCTTTGGCATAATAATAAACATTATTCATGTGTTTTAAAATTTCATAATTAGTTTAATTCTTCATATGTTTTGGCAAATGATTTACCCAACATTATATTTCTGTGCTCTGTTTAAATAGATATGCACGTATCTAACACATTAATTTTAACCATGATACAGTTTTCCATCCTCTCTGTTCTGTAACTGACCATTCCACTACATGAGCCTTCATTTGTTTCCAAAGAGGACTGCAAAAAGAATTTTTGTAAAATATCTCCTTTTTCGCATGCAGAAAACAGTCCAGCATCTACACATATTGCAGAATTGCTTAGTCTCATATTTAGGTATAGATATGAATTTTATTAGCTGCTGATGTACAGTTGTGCTGTCAACAGTAATATGTGAATTATTTCTCCAGACACTTGTCAATACTTGATATTACAAGACTAGTTTTCCTGCAAATTTTATATTTGTGAAGTAAAGTTTTATTACTATGTTTAACATATATATCTTTGATTTAATATGTATTTCTTTGTTTAATAAGTATATCTTTGATTATTATTAAAGTTAATGTTTATTTCATACGTTTGTAACACTTATGAAAAATTGGAATCCAGTGTGGTGCATTAGTAAGGCAATTTTATTCCTTCCTTTCAGATGCCCAAAAAACACCCAAATATTGGTTCCTTTTTCCAAATCTTTGGATAAAAACGCCCCATGTTCTTGTAGATCACTCATATAATAAATACATATGTCTGTCTCTTCTAGTTTCATAACACTCTCACATCAGTAATTAAGTTTCATAACAGAGGAAGGAAAATAAGAAACACAGTTTATGCGAATAGAACTTCACAGATTTGGTGGTTGTTTAAATGTCTCATGAGGTGCCTGCTGGTTTCTTGAGAAACGTATTGCTGCTGGTGAGTATCTCTTATCTTTGGTTATCCTTGATAATGTTTCCTCCAAGGGGCTGCTTATGACTTGACTCAGCTCTTGATTCTGGGTGACACATCTAGCATAGTCTCTCTGTTACGGTACAATGCTCCTCTCAATGACCATCTCAGTTCCAAGTCTCAAACTCATGTTTTCACCCTGACAAAATTTGGAATTTCAGGCTCTGCCTGAAGCAATTCTCTTTTTTGGCAAGGGCTGTCCAAGCAGCCAGTCAGCTACAGTCTTTCACTTTCCTAGGCGTTGGTGCTCAACTGTCAAAGTGCTCTGTAGGCTTGAATCCCATGACACAACATTCAGCAAATTATTCCTCTCTAATTTCCACTCTCCCCCTTTTTTCAGCATCAGGGTTTTTATAACCTTGTTGTGATAGCCTACAGGGCACAAGCACAGGTATTCCTTCACACTGTTTTCAAAACCTGCCTATATATTTGTTTGCTTTCGTTTTTACAGTGTAGTTTCTTATTTTTTTAAAGTTTTTATTTAAATTCCAGTTAGTTAACGTACAGTGTTATATTAGTTTCAGGTTTACAATTTAGTGATTCAGCACTTCCGTGCAATACCCAGTGCTCATCACAGTAATTGCACTCCTCAATCCCCATCACCTTTTAAACTGCTTTAGCTAGTTAATTTGGCATATATTTCCTGGGAACCTTGTTTAAGACCATGGGTGGGTTGGGACCTAGGTGGTGCAGTTGTTTGAGTGACTGACTCTTGATTTCAGTTAAGGTTGTGATTATCAGGGTCATAAGATGGAGCCCTGCATTTTCTGCTTGAGATTCTCCCTCTTTGCCTCTGCCCCTCTCACTCATTCACTCTCGTTCTCGCTCTCAGATCTTAAAAACAAACAAACAAAACAACAAAAAACAATGATGGGTGGGTAAAAGGATTCATTAAAAAAATTCTCTTAGAAGATCTGGCTTTCTTCTGTGAACTATATATTCACTGGGTCGTTTATATTTTTCTGTTGGATTCGTAAGAATCAACTTTTATTCTGGAAGCAATTCTTACATTTACTGCAAATAGATTCTCAGAGTTCACTGCTTAAATGTTGTCTTTTGTATTACAGAGCTGTCTCATTTAGAAGTAGTCAGATCTATCAAATTTTTCATTTATGAGTTTTCCTAAGATTTCAAATCCTTTCTTACTTTGTTATGATAAAGAAGCTCTACTTTGGAGGCAATCAAGACATTTCAATTCATTATGTTTCAGTACTAATTATAACCAGATCATTGTGAGAAAAATATTTGTATCTACATATTATCAGAGTTTCTTCTAAATGATTAATTTTGAAGACTGATATATTCCTATCAGGAAATAAGAATGAATTATAAGAAATTAAGGATTCACTAAACACAAAGTTTGATCAGATTGAAATATTTTACAACTGGAAACAATGTGAATAAATTTGTTATATTTTTATCAGTTAAATCATAAATATTGTGAGACATCTTCTCAGTGGTATAAAAAGGTTTAAAATACATATGGAGTGGATCCTTTTTTGAATTGTTCTTATAAAGTTTATTGAAAACTTCTAACCATAAACCTTAAAAACGATAATTACTGTTTAAATACTGTTTTCACTGAAATGGGGAGTCAGTATGGGAGGGAAACCCACATAAGTATGTTTTTATTATTTACATTAGGAGGACTATTAGAATATAATATCTTAGCGGTTATCTTGACTGATTAAGGCTTTCCATTCAGTTTTTTCATCCATCTTTTTATTTAGTTCATCGCTATCCTTTTAACTCTTCAATTTGTCTGTGTGGCATCTCAAAGTGAAGGCTCTGCTCTCATGGACGGGGGACAAACTGAATAAAGAGGCAATCTCATGTATTTTTCCTAAGATTTTTGGCTTCATTTACAACTTAGTAACAGTCTTCTCAGTATTTTTGGTGTTACCCTAAGTGAATTGATAGAAATCTACACAATTTTTTTTTTTCAAAGATCAATCTGCTCGGTTCCCAGGACTCTTTGTTAATTATTTAAAAATCTTAAACTTGTGTATGTATGTGGCGGGGGCAAGTTGGGTGGAATATTTGTGTAATATCCATTCAGAGTCAGGCAGTTTTCAAATTTGGAGTCTATTTCCTGAAAATAATGACACAGATTGGTATCCTTTTCCAGTATTAGAGTGTTGAGTTGTCAAAGCTTCTATTTTCCTCCTGGCAGAACCACTTCTGTTGTTACTTTGACATTGTGGGTTCCAAACATCAGTGTAGGCATCATCAACCATTCACATTCACAACTGCTCAGCTGCCTAGAAAGGTACCCAGGACTGCATGATCTCCCTGATGAAATGAATGATTCTACCTTAAAAAGATAAAATGATAACAACCTGTAACAGAGATGACTGTGGTCTTAAACATAAAGATCTCTGCGGTGCATTGAAATGGGAATGAGTAGTGAGAATAAAAAAGCAAATGTTGAACTGCAACTTTTTAAGCATAGAGTTTTGTGTACCAAGGACTGTTACAGAACGTCATTTGTCAGAATCACTTAGGTCTGCTATTTTAAAAGAAAAGGCTTATTTTGAGTAAAAACATAAATCAAATACTATAAAAATAAAATAACTCTCAAAGCATACCTGACATTCTTGGTAAAGTATAAAAGTAGAAGTAGAGATGGGTGAAGAATATTGTTGGGGTGAAAGAGAAGACAGGATTGAAATGAGGAAGAGGGAGCTCTCTCTGATACGTGTTCTGCCTTTAATATCATCTTTTCAGGTGACCATTACTTTAAATTTCAGTGTGCTCCTTCTTCAAAATGAAACTGTATAATAATATACTCTGTGTTGCATATTACTAATAATGAATAAGTGATTGTAGAATCATCAAATATTTTTCCTGGGTGTGAAGTTAGAAGAAAGCTCAAGAGGAAATTAGAGAGTAAATCATTGGATAATAATTAAGAGCAAATGTGTACATAAGAGGGACAGGTTGTCATATAAGGTAGAAAAGATTATTAAAAGGCCACAGACTCATTTGCTTAAAGTAAAGTTATATTTCAAGGTAGTGACATTAATACTGGAAAACTATTCCTTTCTCTGTTTCTCCTCTCCCTCCTTCTCTTTTCCCCATTTACCTGAAATGCTGTATCATTGAAGTGAAAATTGGCCAAGTTCCTAGGTAAAGTATCCAATTGGGGAGATCCCAAGGAGGTTTAGAGGAAGATTGAGAGAGACAGTGATATTCATTTTTGTTCTATTTTTCACTGGTGATAAATAATGAAGAAGACATGGAAATCATGGTGACATTCTTTTATCAGATGGTATCTTGGGAAGAACGTAGCTATAGGCAGGGTAACTGTAGCTTTTGAAGACTAATATATATTGCATAAAACAAATGCACATTTTGCAAATGGCATTTTGTGTGGATTTATTTTTTGGTAAATCGGGCATATTTATTTATTTGGTTAACTTCATGTTTTTTTTTTCATTGTTGCTAGAAATAATATATAAGTAAATGATTTCTTTATTTTTTATTCAAGTGTTTGTGATTGTGTTCATAATTGATCTAGGACATAAGTGTAGAATTTAAACTCAGCTACCTGAATGCTTTGAGATATAATTTCCAGAATTCTACTAGTGTTAACACTACAGCTAATTTATCATACATCAAAGTTAGATTAGACTCCATGGTATATAATTCTGGCAAAGAATAAACATAAGGTATTTCTTAAAGATTTGAAATTATATTTATTGGTGACTATGCTTGAGGGGAAAATAGAATGATAGATGAATAGATGGATAGATAGATAGTAATAATAATCTTATTTATTGACTGAATGCTTGAAATCTGGATGCCAGGGAAATGTCTTTGGCGAATTTAGGTTTACAAACCATTAGAACTGCATGTGAAAAAAATATTCAACTCAAGGCTGCATATAATCCGTAATTAGTTTTCACATGCAAACACAGCATTTTAAAATCACAAAACTAATTAGCCACTTTACGATCCAATAATATTTTGTGTGTTTATTAAGCCCATAGGATTCTTTTTTATTAGAAATGAATAGCTATTAAAATAATACCTATTCAAAAAAAATAGTACCTATTCAATGGCTCCCATTTTTCAGAATATATTTTATGTACAGATTCTGTTTTATTGCATATATTAAATCCTGAATTGAAGTTAATATATTCAAAATATTTTTTTTGCATGAAAATGCAAGTACTTTTTATTACCTCATTATTTAAAATTTCTAGAATTTACAATATAAAAGCAATTCTTAATTATCTAATGGGCAGATTAGCTTGCATTGGGTTTCATCAGTTGTGTACTCAGTTCTGGTCTTCCTCTGGTCAAGGCAAAAGCAGAATTGAGTAAAGACTGTATGTGTACATGTGTGCATGTATACACATGGTTAATGTGTGCATGTGGGGATTTGTGTGAGAAAGGGAGGGAGAATGAGAAGATAGGGAAGGAGGAGAGGAGGGAAAGAAGAGAAGAAGAAAAGTGAATGGGGAGAGAAGGTGAGAGAAGACTTATGTGGTTTGTAACAAATTACTTAATATTTTTAGCTTTGTGTATGTAGGCTGCACTAATTAATCTTCAAGGTCCCTAAATAAATTAGAATACTTTCAGCTACAACTAACAGAAAACCCAACTAAAAATGGTTAAATCAATAAGTAGTTTATTTTTCTTATGACTAGAAGCACAGAGAAAGGATGATTCTATGGCTGATTAATTTGATGACTCAATGATATTACCAAAGACCTAAGTTCTTCCATCTGTTTTATCTGCATCTTGAGGTGCTTTTTGTTGTTTGTTTGTTTTTCTTTTAGGGTAGATTTCCTCCTAATTCAGTATAATGCCACATTTCCAGACACCACTTCCTTACTTAGTCCTCTTTAGAGTTAGAAAAGGGAAATTTTTCTTCATGTTTCTGAATGAAAAACTAAGAAGCTCTTTCCTAGAAGCTCTTCGGTAATCTTCCTCTTATTGACTAAAATTACATCACATATATAGCCAAAGTAGTAACAGGTAAGGAGAACAGAATTTCCAGGATGGCTTACGCTATTCAGTAGCCATCCACTTGTTCATTGAACAGATGACCAAGTGGTCAGAGAGCAACTGAACAAATAGAGGGAAACTCTCCCAGCCACCAAGAAGAAAGTGGCTTTGAATTAGCAGCCAGGTTTTTGATGTCAGTCCCTTCTAATTTTTAAGAATCTATATTTCTAAATTTATATTAGAATAGTTAACACTTGGGGTGCCTGGGTGGCTCAGTTGGTTAAATATCCAACTCTAGATTTTGTCTCAGGTCATGATCTCCAGGTGGTGGGATGGAGCCCTGCCTGTCAGACTCCATGCTCAGCAGGGAGTCTGCTAGAGATTCTCTTCTCCTCCCTCTGCCCCTCCCCCTGCTTTCTCTCTCTTTCTCTAAAATAAATAAATCTTTAACACAGGCAGACAGCATGCCTGTGTCATTTTTTTTTCCTTCTTGTTCTCTTTTAGATTTACTTATTTCAGTGAACTAATTATGAGAAAAGATTAAATGAAGGCTATATGTATGTGTATATGTATGTGTGTGTCACGGAGGGAGGGAGAGAGGGAGAAAGTGAGAAAAAGCATATTCCTTATTACATGCTCAGAGAGAAAGTTATTGAGTATTAGTAGGTTGCTGGTGTCTTTGTAATTCCCTAATGGCTTTATGTGACAATAGATCCAGTGTACTTTATAGACTTTGAACCTACAATTTCTGTGCATGCATCTGTAAGAGAAAAACCTCAGCAAAAATGAATGTCACTAGTACTTAAGCAAAACTCTAGTAGTATAGTATGTGTACAAGTAGCCACAAAGAGAAAAAAGTTACAGTTTTGACAATGTGGATGGGTAACGATGGAATATAGTGGTAGGGCAATGTTTGAGATGTGGAATCCTATATTCTTTAGGCTTGTTCAGTTTAACATACTTTTATACAAGTTGAGATTTTAAATAGGCAATTGGATATATGAGTCTAGATTTCAGGAGAAGTATCATATCTAGAGTCATTTATTTTAGGTTAATTGGTATTTACTTAGTCTTTGAGGTTGTGGGACTGAATGTGATCACTCTGTTATAGAGAAGAAAGTGGAGCCCAGAGCTAAGCCCTAGATAGTTTGACACTTAAAAGTAAAGGTAGAGAAGTTAGTCAGGAGAAAACTAAAACAAAAACAAAAGAAACAAGACCAAACGAGGCACTGAGTAGCAGAAAATCCTGCAGTTGTCATGGAATGTAAGAGACATGCTTAATTGTGTTTTTTTGGCAATAGGCATAATAAAATGAAAATCGATTAAGCAAACTTCTCATAGTACGATAAGAGATAATCTGTTTACTTATCCCTGTACAATTTATAGTTATGTGGTGATTAAAAAAAAAAAAAAGACCACAGATTCTTTAGCATTTCCCTTGTTAAGTGGTATGCCCCTTTCTCCTGTCCTCTGTATCTATTTGGGAAGCTTGGGTACTTCATTTGTAACCAAAAGAATTCAAGAGAAGTTATGTTTCATGGTTTCCAAAACTAGGATATAAAAGTTAATGCAGCTTTATACTTCTGTTTGGTTTGCTTGTGCCTAGAGCCCTGAGCCACTGTATATGAAGTTCAACTGCTCTGCGGCTGCCATGCTGTGAGGAAGCTCAGGCCACATGGAGTGGCCACTTAGAAGTGCTTTAGTAAACAGCCTCAACTGAAATTCCATCTGAGTTCTAGAATCATCTGAAAGCCATGTGAATAAGCCAAAATGGCAATTATCTGGGAATTAGCTAGAGCAAACTAGAGCACCTGCATGTAGCCTGAGGTTCCTCAGAGCATGGTGGCCTCAGGATTTTTCACATGGAGTTTCAGAACTCCAAAAGACTGTAACAGCAAACAAGTAGAACATTCAGATAATTACAGTCCCTGCCACCAGCTGATTACAGCCACAGAGAGACCCCAAGCAAGAACTTCCATCTGAGCCTTTTCATAATTAAATCCTAACCCACAGAATCTGTAGCCTAATAAAATGGATGTTTATGCCAATAAATTTTGTGGCAGCTTGTTGTTCAGCAATAGCAAGTGGAATAATCTTACACTCATTACATAGTTTCATTCTAAAAATACATTTGATAAATAAACACCAGGATATTTTAAATTCCATTTTATAGATGATAATGTAAGGGTCATACTATATAAGCAGTTTTTCATAGGTTACACATCAAGAATATATACATGGACTAGAAGCCAGATCTTTTGTCATATTTATTTGTTCATATTACATTGCATCATTTTTTAAAGATTTTATTTATTTATTTGAGAAAGAGAGAGAGAGAGATCACGAGCAGGGGGAGGGCTAAAGGGAGAAACAGAGTCCTCACTGTGTGGGGATCCCAATGTGGGATTCAATCACAGGACTCTGAGATCGTGACCTGAGTCAAAGGCAGACGCTTAACTGACTGAGCCACCCAGGTTCCTCATATTACATTGTATCTTATTGTTTCTCTATGAAATAGATCCACCAGTGTTTTAAAATAGAATTCTTTTATTCAATAAATATGCTGAGTACTCCGATAGGTATTGATAATTTAGAAATGATAGCAATTGATTTTTCTCCCTAAGGTATTTATAGTCTAGAAGGAAGACAGGTATTTAATCCTACAAATGTAACACAATCTAATAGATTTTATTATGTTGGTTTGGATGAGTTGTGAAATAATTATGGGAATAGCACAGAGATTAGATGAAAAGCCAAATGTGTCTGTCAGGCTGTAGAGGGGCGGTGATAACTGGAGGCACAGAAAATGGTAAAGAAATAATAGCCATAAGAGCATAATTAAAATATCTGATTTATTGTGTTGGTTAAGTTCTGTGTGAATCAATAACTGGTTTGGGGTGCATAATGTAAATTTCTACATTAAAAAAGAACAAGACAACTGAAATAAGGAATGATCTCTTAAAACTAGAAATACTCAATTAAGTTTACAAAAAGAAAAATGGGGAAAAAAGAAAAAAGGGAATGGGATATCCATTTATTAAGCATACAATCACATGACTGATAGAAAAAGAACTCCTTCACCCAGTTTTTCTCATTTCCTCATGACTGTTTACTGCACTCTTACACATAGGTAGAGAGAAAGGGGACAGAAATCATCTTCACACTCTTTGAAGATTAGATGGGTGGGCTCTAAATCTAAGAATGAGGCAGAGGGAGATCACAGATGGAAGAGCAGACTCCTTTGCTTCCCCACTTCTCTAAGGCACTCTCTCTTCCCTTCCTGTCACATCTAGCATAATAACATGAATGACCAAAGCTTTTGGAAGAAAAAGCCGAAATATTTGAGTTGTAGGCTCTTTCTTCTTTGGGCTCCATAACAAAATACTCCTTGAAGACAAGGAGTGTAATAGCTCTGCCATATTTCTGAGGTTAAAGAGGAAAAACTACATGGACAAAAATTTAGTATCTCAAGCAAGATGATTGTGGACATTTCTTTTGATATCATGGAATACACTTTGAATTCAATATATGTCATTTACTTCTTGGAATTATATATTTTTCAATGGAAATAAAGATATTTCAGAACCCTATGTGCTTGAATGTTCTTTTTTGTGTAACAGGGAAGATTCTCCTTACACTGACCCAACAGTGCTTTCTAACAGTGTTCTCCCTAATTCTATAGGTGTACATGTTTGGGAAGAAGAGTTGGATATTATTTTTCCCCCAAGCATTCAGTACTCCTCTCTGTGCAAGTCTTGTATCCTGATTCACTGGCAGACTTCTTAGCGGTGTGACTTCTCTTGGCCAATGGATATGAACAGATATGACATCCCATTTTTGAAAGAAGCTCTAAGAGTCCATTGTGATGCTATATTGCTCTTTTTTTTTTTTTTTTTTTTTCCAAATACAGCCTAATATTGTCCTGGATATGGGCTGCTTCTTGAGACTCTATTCTAGTGTGAAGAGGAACAGGGTTCCTGGTTGAAGTCTGGCTCAACAGGGTTGCAGCCAAACCATAGCTGACAGGTAACATAGGTAAGAGATAAAGCTTGTGTTGTCAGCCATGGCTGTTCTGTGTTTGTTTTGTTACACCACATAACATTTAGCTTACTTGGTTGATATAGAATTCCTGTAGTTAAGAAATCAAAGGAATCTACTGGAGATTTATTCTTGCATTTGGTATTAAGAATATATACTAAACATGCAGGCAGTACAAAAATCTGACCCATAAAAATAAAATTATTTTAATATTAAACAAACTTATCATTCCCAAAAGATCTCTGAACAGATCTTTATTGGTGTCTTGGAGATGATATAATAGAAGCCTTAATATCTCCTTCTCATTTTCACTCACTCTTAATGAGCTTGATGCTTTGGAGGGACGATGACAGAATATCCTGATTATGAGACTTTCAAACATATTGTGTTGGAGTCATTCTATCAGAAATATGTCAGACCACTAGAGAATTGAGGGAGGATTTATTTTTGAGTGTCTTTACTTTGATATAGCAAGCTTTGCCAGAGAGACATCTCCTCATTGGGGTGAGACTAGGAATGGAGCGTGGAAGGGATGGATGGTCAGGAGTCATGGAGAACATAGAGTGGCTTGTATCTATGACCATGTTCTGCTTCTTTTCATTCCTGATTAAGAGCAGTCAGGATACCATAAAGACCATCTGGAGGACAAAAATCACTTAGAACAAACATTCTAAATGGTCTGCTTGATGGAACACCACTTGATCACTTATATTTTCTCCTTCATTTTTAAATTTTTCTTTTATATTTAGGATTGATGAAATTGGGAAAGGAGCTAACAGTTACAGAGTTTATGTAAGCACAGGATAGAAGTTGAGGTTATGGGCTACGGAGATGTGCTGTTTAGATTTGGGATCTAAACTCCACCATTATATAGTTATGCAACACTTGGGTATTTGTTTGCCACTGTACAGAGCAGTGTCTTCACCGTCAAATAGGGATAACACTGTCTTTTGGGGGATTATAATAAAGGTTAGTAGTAAATGAGTCAATATATGGGAAGTGCTTAGAATAGTTCGTGATATACAGTAAGCTTATATATGTATCATATAGTATTTTTTTATTTAAATCTCTTAAAATCCGCATGAGTTAGGTAGTGGTATGCAGTTTTACTCCTGAGAAAACTGAAGCACACAATGTTTAATCAGTTTTATTCAAGGTCATTCAATTAGCAGATTGTTAATTCCAGAATATAAATGTGTCTCTTACAATGTAATGTCCATGTTCAATGAGACGGGCTGTGGATGGCTTACTTAAATAAAAGGGAGAGTGGAGCATTAACTAGAAATGTGATAAATGTGGTAAAATGAATTGTGGGAAAGCAAATTTAAGATGCTGATTCAAATAAAAAAATAAAGAAAATGGGGGAAAAGATCAGTGATCCAGGCGAAAGAACAGTGTTTTTCCATTAATCTCCCAATTGTTTGTTTGTTTTAACCAAAAATGGGAGGTACAATAAGGAGTTACCCAAAAGTTCATTATGCTGTGCTCCCGATTTCCCAATCTGGAACCTTCTACTAACTTTATTGGAGCTCCTACCCTTTAGGAACCACCAATTTTCAAGTCAGGCGTAGCGTGTCTGGCCTCCTTTTGCACTGGTCCATGACACTTATGAGAACTCTGTTTAATTTTTAATTTCTTGCAACATTCATTGTAGGGAGATTTAGAAAGTGCAGCAACCTAACTCCTGAGCTTGTACAAGTGACCAGGTATCTCGAGGTATGATCCAGACTGAACTTGTGAAACTTGCCCAACCTGCACATTTGGGCAATTACAAAAAATATCAAAGCAGCCCTGATGCTTTGAAATATAAGAAAATTATTATCATAACGGGGAATACCACATCCTAATCAGTTAGGGTATACAGCTGAAATGAAGGGACAATTCAAATAAACATCCCACGTTTTACGTTAACTCATTGTCTAATACTCCTAGGGAACCATGTTTTAGGGAGTTTAATTGTAAAAACCCACAGCTGGTACTTCTTCTGTACCAGCTAGCAGTTTACAGAGATGCAAAAATAATTTAAGACATTCTTTCTTTTTCTTGTTCACATTCATTATTTTGTATATTGGATTTGTGCTAAACCTCTAATGCTGGAACCAGATTCCTTCTAGCACAGTCTTCTATACAATTAAGTACTCAGTAGGTGAGATTTCATTAATGGGAGTAACTTCAAGGAAGGATTGTATTTGATGCATCTCAATGTCCTCTCTGGAACGGCACCCAGCATTTATTCTGACAGCTGTCTTACAATTTTCACACTTGGGTTCTTGACAATGTTAAGAATTTTATTCATGTTCAAACTGAGGGATGGCTTACATCTCAGCATTTTGTAATTATTTTACTTTACCTCCTGTGTCCTGGGGTCATTTGTGTTGTGTTCTCTCGGTCTGCTCAGGAATATTCCAAATCAAGTGTACTTCATGCTATTGACCTTCAGAATCTAAGGAGTTGTTGATGACTAAATCCCAGCTGCCAGTAGGAAAGGGCAAAGAAGAGTCTGGGCAAGTTAGAATAGTCTGAGAGCAGAGATAGGTTTTTTTTTTCTCTTCTCTTGGTCTGTGGAATGACAGGGGTCATGCAGCAAAATTCAGTTTCTTACTCTTCAACAAAGGTTAATAAATGTGCCTTCTCTCTCTCTGAAAAAAAAAAAAAAGTTGTGGTGATTAATTAGATGAAGATTATGAAACTCTTCAGTGATTTGGAGAAATTCTTGATGCATATGAATGAATGGCATGCCAGGAGGTTTTTTTCCTCTACAATTTTGAAGAGTAGTCAAAACCATTGAGACGTGTTTTCTGTATTTTGTCATAAATGTAATCTTTAAACTGTGGGTCTCATGACAGTTATTGCAGAACAGTGGATGAAATAGTGGTTTTGCATGCCTGATAAGGAAATATCTTCCCATTTAGATTATCTAATGTTTATGCAATATATGGTGGGAAATTCCTTCCTAAGGCAGTAAAATACATATTATATTTATATATATATAGTATAGAACTTTTGGGCTACTAAAAGGGAGACCATTAAAACAAAGACAAATAACAAACTTGAAGTAGGTATAACCTAAAATGATAAAGGATTAATACCTTTATTTTTTTAAAAAAATCTTTACCCATCACTAAGAAAACCCCCAAAATGTTATAGATAAAATAGCTTAGAATGTAAAATCTACAAAATTAGAACAAGAAATAGATATGCCAAACATATGAAAAATATACTTACATGTACTAGTAATCAAAAAATGCAAAGAAAAACAATAATCTGATGTAGTTTTTCCCATCTTTCCACTTGATAAAGTTTAAAATAGCTAATAACAGATATCTTTATACCTGTGTGGAATACACTGCGAAGTTTTGTCATTAGGTACCAAAAACCTAAAATAAAATAGTAAAGTAAAATAAAATAATAAAATAAAACTTGATCCAAAATTCTATATTTGCAATTTATTCTAAGATAAACTAAGTTGACTAAAATATATGAAAGAGCATGTATATTACAACATTTTTCATTTTATTAGTAGCCTTTAATACAGATTTAAATAAATTATTCTGTACTTCAAAAAAGTAGCAGGCAATCATTAAATAGAGATAGGTAGGTAAATAGGTAGACAGAGATAATAGGACATTCATGGTATACTCAGTTATACACATACATACACATACATATGCACACACATGCATATAAATGCACATATACTAATTTGTCTATAAACAAGATATACTTCATGTTAAATCAAAAGAGAAAGAAAGGCTAAGGCAGTCAACAAATAAAAGTTATGTAAACATTAATATCAAAATCAAAATCATAAGCAATAACAAGACATGCAGTAGTGATTATGATTTTGAGAATTGGAACCAAGATTCAGAAAATCTCCCTCTTTCTTACGCTCCCTTGAATCAAAGCTATCATCAAATTATGTAACTTCTCAAATGATCAAAACCTGTGAGAAGATGCCTATAAAATAGTAGCTGATCTTACCAGTTGCATGAAGAAAGATATCATTTGTTTCATGCATTTTTGTATGTGAGGGCAGTGCTGACTAAAACCAAATTGCAAAGTAGCTATCCCTGGCTTTCCAGTTATAAACCTTTATTCTCACTTCAGTCATATTTTGTACCTTTGAAAAACTGTTCTCAAAAAAAAGCTCTGAAACTCATTAGCAGGAAAATATAAGTTGTAACCTGACCTAAGATATTTGTATTTCATCTCTTAGAATTATCTACAGCAACATTTTCGGATTTAGGGAGCCTGGGGAGAGGTATTAGGATATCTCCCTTTCTGCCAAAACACACTGTGTTGGTGGTTTCCTCCTCTATCTCTGTCCCCTGCAGGGACCCTGGCATGCACTGATATCTAGGGAAGTGGCCAGACTGCTTACGGGCCTTAAGAGTCAGTTTCAAATTATCCTATCAGTCCAGGACTATAAGGGAGAAGTCAGCTGGCCTTCCAAGTCCAAAATGACTAAGAAAACTTAGCAGAGAGGATTCTTTTGTAAAACTAAATTTGCCTATCTTTCTGACTTTCAAATGTACTGGGGTTTTCAAGGACTTTTAGATGTGGCTAAAATGCCCTGCAGACTGTTCACTTGGTTTTAAGTTTTGGATGAGACAATAAGGCCAGTCAAGATCTCTGAAGATCTTTTTCTCTACTCGTCTAAATTATTTTGCATATGTTATTCACAACAACCTTATAAGGCTGGAATCATTACTTTATCTTCATTTTACAAATTTTAAAGAAACTCAGAAAAGAGAGGAAAGTGTTCCAGTGGCTTTTTGTCTTTTTATGGAAAAAACAGAATTTCAATCCAAGCAGTTTAATGCCAAGAGTCTGCATGCTCAAATGAATTTTATTCTGTCACATGTTGTCGTAACACAAACTAAATATTATACTACTTGCCTTTTAGACTCAGAGCTGCTATGATCCTCTAGCTTTATTTGCCTTTTCTATCTAATGTGTACTCTTTTGAATTAATCTTTATTAGAAAGTTTAATAATGAGTAAAATAAAATATTCAGAAATCATAGGAAGAAATAAAAACGGACATTCTTGTACACCAACACATTCCTCTGATGCAAACATTAATAAATGTCTGTTGTTATGCTTATGTATCATCTTCAAGTTCATACACACATTGATTCATTGAAAAATGTATTGAATTAGCTGAAGGTACATGCCTGTTTTTGATTTTTCAAAAAATGAATCACACTGTACATATTACTGTGCCACTGATATTTTTCACCAAGATACACACATACATGTATGTGCTTGTGTATGTGTGTGTGTGTATATAGGAAAACACATGTATATATAGTGGACATCTCCACTGTCAGGGAATTTGTCTTACCATTTCTGTATTTATTATATGATAAGCTGATGATTCTCCTTCTAGATCACCTGTCTTCTCGTTTAAACTCTTTAATTATGTTTTCTCTAATCTTTTTCATTCTTAATTTCTAACTCATTATGTGTTGATTATGTCTTCATTAACAAACATTTCCTAAGCCTTTTCCATGTGCTGGGTACTGTTTTAGGTGCCTGAAGTAGAGAGAGGTATTTAGATGTGTACCTGCCATCTTGGAACTTAACATACTTATTATTGTCAGATAATATTTCCACTTGATCTTTCAGACCATTTAGATTTTAGAAGTTGCATTGTTTGTTTTTATTTAATATTTTCGTGGTAAAAAGTCATTTTTTTAAAATACTGGACGGCTTTTTACACTGTAATTTTATGTCACTTGGACTTTTAATTATAAATATATTTAAAAAGTTACCATATTATCCATTTGTTATCCTTCCATAGGAGCCACTGATTTTATATTTTCTGCTGGATATCCCTCCTACAGTCTACTGATCCTCTTTCAGTGAGCTGACATGTATTATTTTTTAAATTAGTTTTTAAATTACAGTTTATTTTGTGTTCTTTCATTTTCATTTACATTTTATTTTGTGTTCTATAAGAGGATTATTTGGGAAATGGCAAACCAGTACTAGTGGTAATACTGCTCGAGTTAAAACTAGCTGGGGTAAAGTATTACCCAGCAGTTGAGATGAAGAGAGAAGCTCACTAACCTTCTTAGGGCTTCAGGGGAAAATATATGACTTTCTCCTCTGATACCATTTTCCCAGCTCTTGCCTAATGCCCAGAGGAGGGATCTCTTCACTTGCCCTCTCTTCTGCAGATCCCTTTGAAATCACGGCTTTGAGTGTTGTTTATTCTAGGTTTTGTGAATGTGTTACAACTGTTCTTTTAACGTAGAGAGACAGGGTGTCACAATAATATTTCAGGGAGGTAAGTTCATTCTCATAATTCTATTTGTTGCATCTTTCTTTATTCCCACCCTTATCCTGCTCTTTTTTCTCTGTACAAAAGAAATATGAAAGCAAAATTATCAGAGCTAGTGAAATAATCAGATATCACAGTGATCTGAAATACATAATTCAGTTGGTATTACTAATTTTCATCTAATATGTCTAATAATTATGGTTTAGTATTTTTCCCTTGTATATATATTTAAGTTTTTACTTTAAAAATTTATACAAAAGCATCAGAGAACAAAGTCAGGCTTACTAGCTTATGCCCGGGGGGCAACATCTTTAATAACATCATTTGTGAAAGTGTATCTCTGCATATTTGTGAGAGCAGCCTTGCATGTGTACTGCTTAAAGGGGAGATGCCATCTGATACTTCAATGTATTCTTTTCACATTAGCACAGATCACAGCTGGCAGAAATGTATTGGCTTTTTAGATTTTTTTTTTTTTTTTTTTAGGTCCTTACACCAGTTAGATAATAAAATGGGCAGATATTCAAGTATCAGGTTGGGTTATAGGAACTGAAAGCAAAATGTCATCTCATGATGAATGAGAAAATTCAGCTGAAATTTTCTTCCTTTAGGGGTTTGTTCTAGTAAGAGCAGAGCACAACTAAATGGTGTTTTTTGCTCAAAGGAGTATTTTCATATATGGTGGGTGGCATCGTTCTCTCTGCTTGTGTTGCTTATATTTTCAGTAACCATTATATTTTGTATTACCTGATTATTAAAACAAAATATGCTAAAATTTGCTCTAAAACTCAAGACCAAGGTTCCCCATTTTGTTTTTATTTATTTATCTTGCTGAGCTGAAATCTTTATGCCATTTACTTAAAGAGGAAGTAAGCACTCAGTAAGAGTTTTATAATTATGTAATTCATGACACTAATTTTTAATAAATATAATCATATATATGTATGAAATGTATTCTACATCCCATTGTGAGGCTTCTGTCTTCAAATACTAATATATATATTAATTTATGGTTTTAAGAGCTAGAAAGAAACAGTAGGACTTTTAAAAATTAAGTATGTAAACTAAGTGAGGTAATGTAGATAATATCTCATGTCAAAGACAGTTAAAGTTTGTTTCAAGCTGGAGTGCCTATGCTAATCAAGAGAGGGCTATAAAGAAATGTACCAAATATTTGCTTCATTCACTTTGTATGCACCTGAAGAAACTTGTTTTCATGTAGACATTTACCTTCAATATTTGCAATAGGTGGTAATTACAGGCTTGCTGTGTAGTTCTTTGCAACATCCATTCCATATATGTCATATTGCAAACAATCCGTTACAATGAGAGGGTTTTTAAATTTCCTATGAAATATTTGTATAAAATCAATACATAACTATAAATGGTTATTAATTTTCTACTTGTATATATATATATGTTTTGTATTATTTTATGTATTTATATTTATTTGATTGAAGATGCGAATGGTTGTGAAAATCTGCCACTTTACCTTCAGAGAGTCTGATGAGTTACACATTTACACATACACACACAAACACACAGGCACACACACACACACACACACAATCATAGCAAGTAAACTAAAAACTAAAAAATATGAAAAATAATATTGAAACCTAAATCTCTAAATATTGTTTATCCACATACTTTTGAGCTTTTTGGTTCATCTACCAAATGGAAAATTATTTACTTCCTATACATGCTGTAAAAAACACAAACTATTTCACACACCATAAAATACATTTGCAACAAATGTTTTTCACACTCTCCTGAGGAGCTACCTGTCTTTAAACATAGTAATTGAATTACACTCAACTGAACTAATTTTATTGGGGCAGATGAATATGATCACACTGGCCTAAAGCTGCAAATGAACCACAAATCTTCCCTAACATTTTAACTTTTGATTTAAAAACTGGGCTCTAACAGTTCTATTAGTTTTCCTTCATTTTAGAAACCACACAATCATTTGAGTTTATGACTGTAACTGTTCCCAGCTGTGTTGTAGGAATGCATTAAATGAGAATGTGAAATATAAAAACAAATCTCATCTCATTCAGTGCTATCAAATAAACCAATACTAAAATGAAACCATATCACTGTTGAGGGTATGGGGGGAAAAAAAAGACATTCAGTGTGAAGAGATTCAGTATGAATCTGGACTACCATAATTTCAGTTATTTCACTTAAAATGTGATAGATTATAGTAGATAATGCATTATCTGTTCTTGTTAAGGACCCCTAAACTTTACCTTACTATGCAATAGGTATGCACATTGAAGGATTTTATAGACATATATAGTATAACATGATATGATATAACAACATAATATAACATGGTATAATATTGTATAAATGACTAAATCCTGTGGAGGAAAAAATGAAGTAAAACTTTTTGGGATAACATATGGAAAAGGCTAATTGATTGCCACTCAGCTATTTGTAATAAACCATTCTCTACAGAAACCAAAGTGCAAGATATAGGTCTTATATGTTTTAATGTTTGGGGGATCAACCAAGAATTGCACAACTCTTGTAATGATTGAAATGAATAGAAAAAACATTTTGGGGGTATAGATAAATAGGTAAAACACTGACTTGACATAAAGGCTTACAGTTAAAACTACATATAGTAGAAAACCTGTATTTCATATAATACTTCAGTGTTCAGTTTAATTTGACATACCTAAATTGTGAATCCCATATTTTTATCCATTATATTACATGGATAACAAAAGACACAGTTCTGTTAGAAATCAGTTTGACAAAGGTAATAAGAAAGCAATGTTTTGGTAACATGTATTTTTCATATAAATAATATAATTTAAAAGTCTAATTTTAAGTGTGTAGGTTACATTTTTTCTCATTTATGTAATCATGAATATTAATGTAATCATCAATGCAAAAATGTAACTGAGTTAGCTCTTGTGTATATGTTGTGTTTAGAGGAAAGGAAGAAGGGAGAATTAGCTCTTATTGATTTCCGACTATGTGCCAACACCAAAATTATAAACTAAATGTGTTCTAAAGAAGGTACCTTAAATTCTTATAACAAACACAAAATAGATATTTTATTCCCTTAAATAAAATCACTGGAAAAAATTGAAGCTCATTTATCCATTGAGTTAGTCAACATTTATTGAGCCTCTGCTAAATTCCAAGTAATATTCTTGGTTTTGATAACACAATTGTGAAAATGACAGGTAAGGTCTTTGTTTTTATAGAACATGTATTTAAATAAGTGAAACTTGACAAAAACCTTCAAATTAAAACAAGGTGAACTAAAGTACTTCTAAGTTAGTAAAAAAGAAACTCTTCACTGAGGTGATTATAAAAATTTTCTATGTTTCAAAATCCAGTTTCATGTATTTGACTTTCTGCATTAAATCTGGATCTATCCGTAAGTACTAAAATTGTATGGTACTGTAATCAACTGATATTCATCTAATGACTTCTGATAATGTACTTATGGTAATGTATATAATGAGCCATGCCTTCTCAATCTAGTCAAAACCTTTACTCCTTTTGTCTTCCTTACATATTCCTAGAAATATGTAGGATTCTGTCTGATAATTTCAAAGGTAATAAGTAAGTCTCTGATGTAAATAGCTTATTGTGTTTAGACCTTCATAACATTTCTTTATTTTTCTAGATAAAATCAGTTTTATTTTATTTTTTTAAATTTTTATATTAAATTCCACTTAGTTAATATATAGTGTAATATTAGTTTCAGGTGTACTATGTGGTTTTAAACTTGTATGATGGCAATGGCACAAACATTTAAATTCTGCATTTACCCCTCAGCTTGTTTGTTAATTTTTGCATTTATGTAACTGTACATATGCATGCTCATCTAAGTCAAAACTTTGACATTCATTTTTTTCTTGTTGGCAAACCTATCCTCTTATTGAGCTTTCCTTTATGTATTTTGGCTTTAACTCTGACTGGCACTGCTACTGATGGGCACTGTTACAGAGCATGCTAAACTTAGAAACCCAGATCCTAGAACTAATGAAAACATTTTTATTAATGGCATCTTCCTTTATTCCAACAAATCTATAATAAAATCATATGTTATACAAATTGGAAACTAATATGTGTTCTATTAATATTAATAGATCTAGCTAAAGAAGGTACCTCATTAAACATCTATTTATATTACTCTTCCTTAATATTAATGATGTGTAAAATATTACTTGGTCCTTAGTGTTCTAACCAAGGGACCCTTGTATTGGCTGGCTAGGAGTGAAACCAGGTCCTATGCTGGTTTCTACCAACTCTACCTAACCTCAATTTTCAGCACAGCTGCCCTCAGGCATTCGACTTGACACCATCTCTCTTAGCTCTAACAGCACATGTTAAAACCCAATTTCATGATGTCACCCAATTCCTCTTCCTTCTTAACATCTTTGGGTGTAGATTATGACCAATCTCCCTTATTCTCACGTTTGGAAATGTGGAATCACAGAAACTCTCTTCAACAGTACATTCATTACACAAAAGTGCACCCTGTGGCCCCAAAAGTGATTTACCCAAATCCAATCAGGTATGGAAAGTAACAAATTCTCATGGCCCTACCCTTTAGTTCAGGATTCTTTCTGCTTGACTCATTTACCCACTTCATCCACTATATACATTTATTAAACCCTAAAGGTTTTCCTTACAGCTTTTTTTGTTTTTGATTTTGTTCATCCTGCATAATACCACTTTTCTGATTAAGGCCTGAGTGTCACATGTTAGATATGTCAGCTTGTGTCACACTTCTTATAGTTCTTTTTAAATATATACCTGAATGAAAATGTGCCATTTTTTGGCTCCCCTGTATCTAAACACACTTCCTAGTTTGGAGTTGTTTTCCACCATATGAGTGATGGTGGGTGGTGATATCCACATCCCCATCCCCATCCAGAACTTAAGCTTACTTACTAACCTAAACTTTACTTAAACTTACTTACTAACCTAAACTTTACTTACTCTGAAAATGAGGACAGAGATAAGTGACCTAGGTTCAGCAAAAGACTTCAGAGTGAAAGCCAGTGGTTATACTTTTCCCTAGCAATACAGTAGGTTAACTATCCTGAAATCACCCCACTTACTCTGGAATAGATGCTTTTTGTCAGATTGCTTCACCTGTCTTTAGTTGTAGCTGAAAATCTTATGCTTATCCACCCACAATATTTATCATGTTCAAGCTTAAAACTAATAGTGTGCATACAAAATATTTGGCCAATGGTATATATCATAGAACAGAGAAAGTATGATAAACACAGATGAGGTAAAAGCCAAACTCTATTGGCAGCTGAGCTAAAAAAAAAAAAAAAGCATTAACAGTTCTTAATGTTTATAATAAATCCTTGAGTCTGAGCATGGGCTAAGAGGCTTTAAACAACTCCTGGGCCTCATTGGATATCTCCCTCTACTTTCACACCAGTGTCTTTCTTACTTACAGTCCTGCACTCTCACACACTGGAATTCTTAATTTTTCCTAGAACATGTCAGGCTTGTTCCAATTTCATGTATTTGTTATTGCATGAATATATGTACATACTTTCCATTGGCAATGTACTAACTGTACAAGATGAGTATAATATAATTTGAATCTGTGCATAGTGAAATAGTATTTTTTTGCCCACACCCATGAATAGTATTTTGGCAGGCTAAAGAAAAAGTGTTTCAGTGACAAATCTGGTACAGTTATAATTTATTATTTTTATTTATAAATAATGTCTGTCTGAATATTTTTATAATATTCTCTTTATTCTAAGGGTTAAAATATTTAAGGAGGAAATAACTTTGGGAATACACCTTTATTTTTTAAAAAAATTCCTTAATGTACAGAAATCTTTTGGAGAAAGTGTATAATTGTGACTTCCCTTGATTCAGAAAAATAGTTTCCTAATGTATTTGGTATATATTCTTTCCATTTTGTAGACACTCTGTCATTTGAATATTTGATCTCCTGGATCTATCTCAAGTATATTTTACTTTAATAATTTTTGCTTTTTTATTTCTAAGTTTTAATTATTTTTACAGTATTTATCTTGTGAATTATGATACATATACTTTTAAATTTTATTTTTAATTTATAACTTTCTAGTTTTTACATTGTCCTTTTCAAAAACTGCTTAATTTTTAAGTTCTCACTTAAAATTGACTTTTTAAAAGTCTTTAATTTATTAACTATGGTTAAATTGGAGTTGTTAGGATTTATTACAATCTGCACTACTTTAAATTCTATCAAAAAGGCTCAGTGTAAATTCATGTTTTATTTTCCCCCAAATGTACGTGAAAAGACCAATGATTATTGATAGCATGGTGTATTTTCTCTGTTACCAGACTTGGGGTGAGTGACTGTCAGGGGAAGTAACAAAAGGAGTCATCTCTTTCCCAGTAAGTTGGTAGCTGAAAAGAGGTGGAACCTTTGGGGCACCTGGGTGGCCCAGTGGGTTAAAGCCTCTGCCTTCAGCTCAGGTCACGGTCCTGGGATTGAGCCCCACATTAGGTTCTCTGCTCAGCAGGGAGCCTGCTCCCCCCTCTCTCTCTGCCTGCCTCTCTGCCTACTTGTGATCTCTTTCTGTCAAATAAATAAATAATATCTAAAAAAAAAAAAAGGTGGAAACTTTTATTTTATTTTAATAGTGGAAGAGGGAATACTGAGTCCTCAGAGTTGTGCTTTGAGATCAGATAGACCATTCCCTTCCATTTGAGGAGAACAGTTGATATCAGGAGGCTAGTTTGAGGATAGTCTGCATAGGAAGACAGATGGAGTAGGAGAACATCCAAGAAGAATGAAATTCCTCCTGGACATACTAAAGAAATTTCTTAAACTCAGTGTAATTTACTGGCCATTTCAGAGACCACTAGGAATATATCATTTCATGCATAATGTAGACCCCTTTCTGCTGCTTTTTTTGAGTTTACTGCCATCATGTCAAGCACCATCATACCATGATACATGGCAGCTGCCTTCCCTTGCACTCTCAATTTGCACTTCTCAGGAGATAGGCTTTCTTCACTGTGTCAAATATAGCCTTCAAATACGGTTTTTATCAAAAGCCTAGAGGAGAACACAGGCAGTAACCTCTTGGACATCAGCCACAGCGACTTCTTTCAAGACATGTCTCCAAAGGCAAAGGAAACAAAAGCAAAAATGAACTTTTGGAACTTCATCAAGATCAAAAGGTTCTGCATAGCAAAGGAAACAGTCAACAAAACAAAGAGACAACTCACAGAATGGGAGAAGATATTTGCAAATGACGATACAAACAAAAGGCCGATATTCAAGATCTATAAAGAACAACTCAAACTCAACATCCAAAAAACAGATAGTCACGTGAAAAAATGGGCAGAAGACATGAACAGACACTTCTCCAAAGAAGACATACAAATGACTAACAGACACATGAAAAAATGTTCCTCATCAGTAGCCATCAGGGAAATTCAAATAAAAACCACATTGAGATACCACCTTACACCAGTTAGAATGGCCAAAATTAACAAGACAAGAAACAACAAGTGTTGGAGAGGATGTGGAAAAACCTTCTTACACTGTTGGTGGGAATGCAAGTTGGTGCAGCCACTTTGGAAAATAGTGTGGAGATTCCTTAAGAAATTAAAAATAGAGCTACCATATGACCCTGCAATGGCACTACTAGGTATTTACTGCAAATATACAGATGTAATGAAAAGAAGGGTCATCTGTATCCTAATGTTCATAGCAGCAATGGCCACAATTGCCAAACTGTGGCAGTATATATATATACATATATATATGTATATATATACATACATACATACACACACACAATGGAGTATTATGCCTCCATCGAAAGAATGAATACCCAACTTTTGTATCAACATGGACAGGACTGGAGGAGATTATGCTGAGTGAAATAAGTCAAGCAGAGAGAGTCAATTATCACATGGTTTCACTTACTTGCGGAACATAAGGAATAACATGGAGGACATTAGGAGAAGGAAAGGAAAAGTGAATTGGGGGAAATCAAAGGGGGAGACAAAGCATGAGAGACCCGACTCTGAGAAACAAACTGAGGGTTTTAGAGGGGAGGGGAGTGGGAGGATGGGTGAACCTGGTGGTGGGTATTAAGGAGGGCATGCATTGCATAGAGCACTGGGTGTGGTGCATAAACAATGAATTTTGGAACACTGAAAAAATAAAATTAAAAAAATATATGGTTTTTAGTTGGATAGTTGAGTTGTCATTGTAAGAAATTAAGAAACAGTGATAGTCTTCAGTATGTTATTAAGCTTTCATCTTTCAAAAAAGAAATCTAAGAAAAATTTTACATAACACATCCTTGTTTTCAGAACCAAACCTACCAAGAACTGGTATATTTTGCTCCTTTACAAAATCAGAGA
Organism: Enhydra lutris kenyoni; assembly: GCF_002288905.1. Lineage (NCBI taxonomy): Eukaryota > Metazoa > Chordata > Mammalia > Carnivora > Mustelidae > Enhydra > Enhydra lutris. The sequence goes on along the minus strand of NW_019154111.1, from coordinate 16,031,230 downwards.
TAAATAAATAGATAAATAATCTCTCTTTTTCTTTCCATTAGAATAGATTGTCAAACACACTCCAACCTAGACCTTCTGAATCTGGAACCTAGTGTTTTAGGAAATAATTTGCATTTTTGAAAGCTATATAGGTAATTACTGATAGGTTTATGAACCAGTGATGAAAGTTAACAATCCCCAAGTTAATTTTGTGCCTGATTATTGGAAATGGTCTTTCTCTAGTCAAAGCAGCTCAAAGCCTAGGAGTTCAGAGTTCTTCCCTCCTCCATCAGTAATGACGCCTCAGGTATGTATAAGATCCATTTGATGTTTACACTAAAGTCTTCAGAAATATTAAAATCTTTCTGAAATACTCGGAGTGTCATTTATACTGTTCCTAATTCAAGTATCATAGAAATATAAGATCAAGCTGAATATGATAAAAATTAATTTAAGGGGAGAAGTGGGATTCAAAGAAATACATATGGTTAACTTAAATTGAGAGAAAAAAGTAGAGAGGCATTGTTTTGTAATTAGAAAAGAGTTAGAGTCACTAATGACAATGTTGTTTTCCAGCAGAGAGATTGCTTAACATAGAAGAAAATGTGTTAATTAAACTCAGCCAGAGCAAACAATGCACTATCAAATTTTTAAATAGCTTTAGAAGTCATGAGATTAAAAAAAATTTGGAAAAATGATTTTTTAAATTTGACAGACCAAAGAGTAACCTAATAAGAAGGACAATGTTACGAATTTCTATTTCTTTTTTTTTTATCCTCAAGCTAAAACAAAATTGTAAAATACTTTAAAAAGGTATGGCAGATATGGAAAACCTTCACTTAAGACTTATGTCCTTAAAATAGATGGTGTGTACTTAAATCATGAATTTAGTAATTGAAAAGAATGTAATTTCTACCATATTGTAAATATAAACAATGAAACAGTTTCACTACTCTTTAAAATGTTTCAACTCTGGGGTGCCTGGGTGGCTCAATCAGTTTAATGTCTGTGTTAGGCTTAGGTCATGATCCCAGGGTCCTGGGATCCAGACCTACGTTGGGCTCCCTGCTTATCAGGGTAGTCTGTTTCTCCCTCTGCCCCAGCTCATGTACTCTCGCTCACTCTCTCAAATAAATAAATAAAATCTTAAAAAAATAGATGGTATGTTAAAGCAATAGAGTCATATAAATGCTGTTTCAGTTGTTTGTACCTTGATATTTAGAGAAATTAACATATTTTAAAGATTTGATACAATGGAAATAATAAATTCAGTTTTTACTTCATGGTGCTTTGGCAAATAAATAAGCATACAAAAACTTTCTCAAAAGAGAAAGCAAAAAATAAATAAATAACAACAACAACAAAAAAAAAAAAACCCTGAAAATTTTGAGAAACACACAAAGCTGCCTTGTGCCAGTCTTAACTTTCTGTAAAAGGCACTTTGAGAGTGAATAAAAGCCACCACATCCTTGGAATTGTACCATATCTTGTTCTCTCTTACCTGTTCTGCTTTTCCTTGGCTCACATGCTTTTGGTTTTGTGCTAACCCTTTCAGTTTCATAATTTGACTTCTCTTCTCTTTTCCATTGTATCTTTCCCCCAGATTTAGAGTTACTCTTTTCAGTTCTCATCCCAAATACTACTACTAATTTTCACCTTAAATAAGATTCAGAGAATCCTATGCAGCTTGGGACCTGGCCCTTGTCCCAGTAGGCAGGAGATACAGCTCAAAGTATCAGAACCATGGCACTCTGTGCAATCTGTACAGCTTGTTCTATTCATACTTCTTAACAGACTGTGTAGTTTAGATGAATCCCCTACATGTGGATGTTGAATAGGAGAGTACAACTTGTCTTAGATTCCTGGCAGAAATGGATCAGTTGGGGGTAAAAAAACCAACACCAAATTTCCCAGAGTTCAAATGGGAGATACTAAACTATTTGCGTTAGAGGACTCAAAAACAAATCAATGACATTCTTCAATCAATATTTAGCCTATGTCTTTGAAAAGATAGGAGGTTGATCAGAGAGAGTGAGTTAGAATTCCTTTGAATTGTCAAAATGATTTATGCATCATTGTACCTCTGTAGGAAAAGCAGGTGAGAAGCTTCAAGGAGTATTTACCAGGAGCACAGAATAACATCTTAACCCCAGAACAATTATTGCTGATCTGTAAAACAGCTTAATGCCACTTGCATTGCTACAAAAGTGGAGTAGGTTAGAAAGTTCTTAAATTGTTCCAGGTCTCCTAGACTTAGAAGGGATGAAGACTCCGTTTTTCAGTTTTATCTGGAAAAGTAAAAAAGGTGAGTCTGGTTAAAATTGTGTGTGTTATCAGAGAAAGGTTAGTGACATAGTTGGAATACCCTGGACTTCTAGAGTCGGGGCAAGAGGGAAGTGACAATAGTAAAGCTAGAGCCACTTTCAAATACTTTGCAGAGAGAGGCATCCATTGAGGTAGAGAGACCCCAACAGTAAAAGCCATTGAATAGTGAACATGAGAACTGAAAGAGCCAACTGACACCTCTCTGTCTCCTTACATTATCTCTTTTCATCAGTCCGTATGTGGAGGAATTTATAACAGCATAATGATCAGAGGAGTAAAGTACAAAACAAGATGAAAACGGGAAAAGGGCAGACTGCATATAGTTGATTGCAGGTGTCCCTGACTGCTCTGAACTGAATTGGGAGAAGAGGGGGAAATTTTTAAATTGGAAAATAATGACCTTATGTTGGGATTTAGATCACTGGGATTATTAATACATAATGAAGGAACTGTTCCAATGCACAGTTTTTTTGGGGGGGGAAACTATAGGATTTGCCTTCTGTATCATCCAGTTATGGAAAGGGATATTTTACATTGTAGTCTTAAAAGTAGTAATGAGAATATGTGAAGTTTATTGTGCATATAACTGAAGGAGGCCCACCCATTTGACAATCTACATACCTTGATTTTTTAGTTCAGGGAGTTTTAATAGCCTCTTGAAATCTCATGAGTAGGTGAAAATTCTAGTATCAAAAAGTTAATCAACTGAAAAAAATCTACAAATTGATATAAAACGTTCACAATTTAAAAGAATATAGGACATTAAAAAGTACTATTTAACTCCTACTAACAAAAAAGTAGTGTTTCTCAAAGTGTGATGTATGATAAACCTGGATTAGAATCATAGAGGTAAAGGGGGAGAGAGGGTTAAAGAAAGATGTAAATATTTGTATCACATTCCAGATCTCTTATTCAATCAGAGCCTCGGTGTGCTGAGCCCAGAAATTCCTTAAGGTCCTTTTATGGTACCTACCAACAAAAATTTGAGAATCTTCTAGAGAAAAGAATAAGGGGAAGAAGCAATGTGAAGAGAATAAAATCAGTTTGAGACTCATAAAAGACAAATACTGTTTTGCTGAATTATCTTTAACCAGATACTTCTTTTCAATATCTTTTATTTATATACTTTATGGACAACATTGTCATAACAATTTTACACTAAAAGGATACAAAATGGCAAATGTTCAGGATATCTGGAATGTCTCTCTTTGCTCTGTTTTCAACATGAAGTTTTAGTTTTGTCTAATCACTAAAACAGCATTAATTTACTTATTAACCTGCTATCCTTGATTGCACTGAATGGTAATAATTTAATTTTCAACTAAAAGGGTTCAAATTTAGCTTAGCTATTTGAGACACTATTAGATTTTGAGATTCCACTGTTTGGTAATTTTGGCTCTACATAATTGATTGTATTTCCTGTCTTTTTTTTTTTCTTTTTTCTTTCTTTTTTTTTTTTTTTTTTTAAGTAGGCTCCACACCCCATGTGGAGCCCAGTGTGAGGGGCCTGAACTCAGGACCTTGAGATCAAAACCTGAGCTGAGATCAAGAGTCAGACACCATCTGACTGAGCCACCCAGGCACCCCATGTCATTTTGAAATTACTTATTCTAAAATATTACATAGTTTTCCCTTGTATTTTAAGTTGAATTGTGCCCCCCCCCAATATATGTTGCAGTCCTAACTCTCAGGACTTCAGAATGAGACCTTGTTTGGAAATATGGTTATTGCATATGTAATTAGTTGAGATTAGTTTATCTTAAGAATGGTTCCTTGGGGGTGCCTGGCTGGCTCAGTCAGTGGAGCTTATGATTCTTGATCTCAGGGCCATGAGTTCAAGCCCCACATTGAGTGTAGAGATTGCTGAAAAATAAAATCTTTAAAAAAAAAAAAAAGATGGGGTGCCTGGGTGGCTCAGTAGGTTAAAGTCTCTGCCTTCGGCTCAGGTCCTGATCCCAGGGTCCTGGGATCGAGCCCCACAGCGGGCTCTCTGCTCAGCAGGGAGCCTGCTTCCCCCCCACCCCCACCGTCTGCCTTTCTGCCTACTTGTGATCTTTGTCTGTCAAATAAAATCTAAAAATATTTAAAAATTTAAAAAATTTAAAAAAAAAGAATGGGTTCTTAATCCAATATGACTCCTGTACTTATTAAAAGAGACACAGACACAGAGACACAAAGAGAAAATATAGACGCTATGACAATGGAGGCAGAGCTTAGAATGATTCATCTACAAACCACAGAATACCAAGGATTGCCAACCAAAACCAGAGCTAGCTGAGGAAAGGTAGGATTCTTTCCTATAGGTTTCATGGTCCTACGGAGACTTGGATTTTGAACTTCTAGAATCCAGGACTATGAGACAATAAATTTAAATTGTTTAAAGCAACCCACTTTGTTGTGGTACTTTGTTATAGCAGCCCTAGGAATTTCATATGTCTTGTATAAGTACAGATAATAATAAATAAGTGCAATATTTTTTTAAAAAAGGGAATTTACAAATTTGTTTTTTTTTTTTTTAAGATTTTATTTATTTATTTGACAGAGAGAGACACAGATAGAGAGGGAACACAAACACAGGGAGTGGGAGAGGGAGAAGAAGTCTTCCCGCCAAGCAGAGAGCCTGATGCAGGGCTTGATCCCAGGACCCTGGGATCATGACCTGAGTTGAATATAGATGCTTAATGACTGAGTCACCCAGGTGCCCTACAAATTTGTTTTCTTAAGAGGAAAATGTGTTTTTAATGTTTTGATTTGTAAATGTTTATTATAAGCATGTTAGGACAATAAATAACAGATATCTTCATATTTTGACAATTTGCATAAGCTTATTGAACCTAATTTTAAACTTCTGCAAGTAAGTTCAATATGACAATATTAGGGAAATAATGTAAAATTTTTGTTACATTTGAAAGAATACTTACAGATACATTGATGAAAGTCATAGATGGTATCTTAGAGATTGAAATGGCTTACCTGAAAGGAGATGTGTTTGATATGCGAACATGTGAACATGTATCTCTAAGTTCCTCAGGCATTGGGTATTTTTATTTGTTCACATTCTCAAGTATCTTCTTGTGGAGGGACTCACCTCATATCTTTACTACCATTTCATTAATATATCTGTAAAAAAAAAGTATAAAGCAGTAGTGATGCGTTATTATCCTAAGTAGGGGTATATTTGGTGTTAATCAGGGCACTATAGTTTTAATGAAATAACTAAATAAATGACTATTGAACAAAGCTGAAGACCGACAAACTCTTGAGATTTTAAAATGCATCTTACTGTATGTTTAATAGGATTTATGAAACAAAACAATCTCTGCTAAGTATAACCACACATGATGGTAAGATTAATGAATCAGGCGAAGAGATTTTAATATCTAGAGAGGAAAAGAGGAATCTAGATTCATGGGACAGATGTCAGAAATTACAACATTTTAACTTCTAAGACAAAAATCATGTTAAACACTTACATCAATGGAACAAAAATAGAAAGCCCAGAAATAAACCCACAAATATATGGTCAACTAATCTTCAAAAAGGAAGCAAGAATATGCAGTGAGAGAAAGACAGTCTCTTCAACAAATAATGCTGGGAAAACTGGACAACTACATAAAAAAGAATGAAACTGGACCACTTTCTTTCACCATACACAAAAAGTCAAAATGAACTGAAGACCTAAATATGAGACCTGAAACCATAAAAATCCTAGAAGAGAGCACAGGCAGAAATTTCTCTGACATTGGCTGTAACAACATCTTTCTAGATGTGTCTCCTGAGGCAAGGGAAACAAAAATAAAAATAAACTACTGGGACTACATCAAGATAAAGAGCTTCTGCACAGTGAAGGAAACAACCAACAAAACAAAAAGACAACCTACTGAATGAGAAATATATTTGCAAATAACATATCTAATAAAGGGTTAGCATCTGAAATACATAAAGAACTGACACAATTTAACACCCCAAAACCAAAAAATCTAATTTAAAAATGTACAGAAGACATGATAGTTCTCCAAAGAAGACATTCAAATAGCCAACAAACATATGAAAAGATGCCTAACATCACTTGTCATCAGAGAAATGCAAATGAAAACCACAATGAGGTCTCACACCTGGCAGAATGGCTAAAATCTACAGTACAAGAAACAAGTGTTGGCTAGGAAGTGGAAAAAAAGAACACTTTCGCACTGTTGGTAGGAATGCGAACTGGTGAAGCCACTGTGGAAGACAGTGTGGAGGTCCCTTAAACAATTAAAAATAGAATACCCTATGATCCAGTAATGATACTACTGGGTATTTAACCAAAGAACATGAAAACACTAATTTGAAGGGATGTATGCACCCCTATAATAATGCCAAATTATAGCAGCCTAAGCATTCATAAATAGATGAATGGATAAAGAATGTATGATATATCTCTACATACTGCTATATATCTCTGTATGTGGTACACAAATGTGTGTGCACACAGAGTCACACAGTGGAATATTTTTCAGCCATAAAAAATAAAATCTTGCTATTTGCAATAATATGGATGGATCTAGAGAGTATAATGCTAAGCAAAACAAGCCAGTCAGAGAAAGATAAATACCATATGATTCCACTCATATGTGGAATTTCAGATACAAAACAAAATGAACAAAGGGGAAAAAGGGAGACACAAACCAAAAAAATAGAACAAACTTTAGAGAACAAACAGGTGATTACCAGAAGGGAGGTGAGTAGAGGGGTGGGTGAAATAGGGAAAGGGAAGAGTACACTTATCTTTTTTTAATTTTTAAAATTTTACTATTTAGAGGTGGGGAGGAGCAGAGGGAGAGGGACAAGCACACTCCATACTGAGTGCGGAGCCTGATGCAGGGCTCAATCTCACTTCCCTGAGATCATTACCTAAGCCAAAGTCTAAGAGTAAGTCACCCAACTGACTAAGCCACTCAGGCACTACTCAAGTACACTTATCTTGATGAGCACTGAGTAATTTATGGAATTGTTGGATCACTGTATTTTTTATCTGACACTAATATAACACTGTATTTTAACTACATTGTAATTAAAATTGTTTAAAAATGGTTTGAAATGTGAATCCTATATCCTAATAAGTTGCCAATTGTGTATTAGGACAGTTTAAGATAATTTTAGGAATAGGAGATCTTAATTTATTTCCTCATCGTGTTTTGTGACATGACTTCTCTTTACATTTTTAAAATTACTGCAGCAGAAGAAAGAAAAATCACAAGAGAAAGATACAGATTTTGGGAAAGAGTAGAACTAACCTAAAGTGGAGCGATAAGGAACCATAGAGTGAAGTTATGCATTTGACCCGAAAAGCAACTTATCAAAATTAGAGCAGCAATCAGTAGATCTCTAAAGCAAGTAAAGATGCATACACACAGAAGAGAATTTCAGTCAAGAAATATTTGGTTAAGGACTAAGAAAACTTTGATGGTAAGATTTAAAAATACTTAAAAACAGTTATTACAAATTCCAAGAAATTATCAATAAAAACTAAATATCACAACCAAAAAAAGATATGATTTTGAAAATCATATTATTCTTAAATTCTTATAATCAATTATAAGAATAAAGTCAACTTGATTTTAATGTTTGAACCATTCTGTCTTAAACGTCACAAATTTAGAATCAATATGATTTACAAAGTCCAAATCATTATTTTATATTTTACAATGAATAGTTACAGGATCATAATGATTTATTAATATTAAAGACATCTAAGAATTACTAAGGCAATGAGAATATTATGGGCCAAGATCCTATTAAGAAATGACAATCTTGGGACGCCTGGGTGGCTCAGTTGGTTAAGCAGCTGCCTTCGGCTCAGGTCATGATCCCGGCGTCCTGGGATCGAGTCCCACATCGGGCTCCTTGCTCGTCAGGGAACCTGCTTCTCCCTCTGCCTCTGCCTGCCATTCTGTCTGCCTGTGCTCGCTCTCTCTCCCTCTCTCTCTCTGACAAATAAATAAATAAAATCTTTAAAAAAAAAAAAAAAAAAAAAAAAAAAAGAAATGACAATCTCTGTGGTAAGCATAGCATCTTAAGCTGTATTTCCTATAAAACTGTTTGCCAGTTCACAAAGTATATGTGGCACATGGCTAAGAAGTTAAGACAGTTACAGAGAGTGGGAGTTGAGAAATCTTTTGGTAATCTCCTAAAACTGAAGAGAGAACAGTGTAGAATTTGGAGATGTCAAGGTAGCCATGCCTGGAGGAATCAGGATCCTTAAGAGAAGTGAAGCACAGAGAAGTAAGCCTCATACACTATACTACTCTTCTGTTTGAGTCACCAGCACATACATAAATGCTGCAGGGTGAAAGGATAAAAAGACATGAAAATAGCTTAAGGTAAGCACAGCTCCTGGCAATCACATGTTTCTAGAGATAAAAATATTTTTCAGGACCTTCCCAGAATGCAGATCTCTTGTCAGCATTCCAGCCCCTCACCTGGTACAAGTCAAGGGATATAGCTTAGGATTAAGAGCAAATCAGAAAAAGTCCTGAAAATACAGCTTTGATTCAGTTTCTGATTTAATTTAAGGTTATCTACATTAAAACTTACTGATAATCATAAACTAAAATAAACTTCCTAGATGTAGATAACATTATCTGGAAGAGATGTAGACATTTTTTAAAAGATTTTTAAATTTTGTGAATAAAGTATTTGGTGTTTAATGAACTATCACCATGCATACAAAGAAACAGATCAGCAAACAAAAAAATAGAGAACTACATTGTTATTCACATACAGTTTAGGGAAATTCAAACTTAAAAAAAAACCTGAAATTCTTATATTTAGTGAAATAAATGGTTCCAGAAAACTAGAATTCCAGATAACTAGGCTTTAGCAAAAACACAGTGACAATTCTAGAGCTGCAATGTAATAACTCTAATTAAGAGCTCAGTAGATGAGTTTAACACTAGAAAGAAAAGAACTAAGTAGATGAATAGTGAATTGGAAAATGGGCCAATAGAAAACACCTAATCTGGAACATAGAAAGTCAAACAAATGGAAAATACAGAAAATAAAACAACAAACAGGTAATAGTTGAAAGAATTTTAACTTAAGTATAATCTGAGCTCTAACTGCTGTGGAAAGAATGGGACATTCAGTCAAATTCAGGAAGAACTAAGAACTCTAATAATGTGAAGAAAACATATCTGAGTTATTTATAGTTAGCGTGACTATTTGTGGTAGTTTATGATATGTGATAGTTTATTACAGTTTGCATAAATAATACTGGGTTGTGTATGTATGTTTGTTTTTTTCTGGTGTCCTATTTAATGCTTTTCTCTTAACCTCCTAAATGTTTCCGTTGTTTCCAAAAACATTTACGGTTGAGTGAATAATAGTCACAATAGTCAATCTAATGAAAACTCCATCCTCTGATTAGGGACAATAATGCTTACTGTTGACTTCTTAAAAGACAAAAAGGAAGCCAAAAGAAAAGCAGATGACATCTTTGAAGTTCTGAAAATAACTGCTAGCCCTGTTATTTAAACCTACGAAACACATGTTTCAAAAAAGAGGACAAAGTAAAGCTCTTACTAGATAGTGAAAAACGGAGAGACTATTCATCAACTTGGCTTTTGTTCAGGAATAGATTAACGAGAGAGCGTAGAAAACCCCGAAAAAGAATTACAACCACATAGATATAGTTTTTGACACAGGTGAATCTACAATGCAGTGACAAAAAATGCAAATGATACTGGATGAATTGAATATTTATCTGAAGAAAAATAAATCTTGAATTATAAAACTAAAAATTAAAAATGTTAGATGTTTTAAAGATCTAAAAACAAATAGACAAAAACCAAAACAAAACCATCTAGCAGATAAACATAGGAGAACAACTTCTTGACCTGTGATATGTCAAAGCTTTTTTAAAGAAGATGTAAAGAACATTAACTATAAAAATTATATATGATTAAAATGGCTACATAAAATAATTCTGTTTATATAAAGGCAGTAAAACATCTAATGGCAAGTGAAATATGGAAGTGTGTATTATACTTAGATAAAAAATGATGCATATTTCCAATAATATTAAGAACCATTATAAGACAATAAGAAAAAGACAGATGAAGCAATAAAAACATGGCTGATCCCTTCACAACATGGGCAAATTCCTCCCTAATTCCCAGTGACTTCTGACTTTTAAAAGTTTGAGCACTCTTCAATTCCAGTCTCATATCTGGTTAAGGCCTTCCTCTCCTGACTTTTAGTCTCCCTTCTATCACTTTGCAGGGGGCCAACGGGCGGGTCTGCTTCTAGAACATTCCCGCCCACTCTGAACCAGTCTCCAGCTCCTCTGATGGGGAAGAGGGAGGAGGGATGGGATGGTCTGTCTTAGCCCCTCAGGCTGCTGACGGATTTACTGTTTCCTTGGCCAACAGCATGGACATCACGGCTCTCTGTAGAGCTGGTTCCCTCGGAGGGCATAACTGATGGACAATGGTGCCCTACAAAAAGAAGTAGAATTAATCAAAAAACATTTGAAAAAAGTGGTCAGTCTCATACTCAGTATAAGAATGAGATTTAAAACATCACTACTGGAGGCACCTGGGTGGCTCAGTCGTTAAGCATCTGCCTTCTGCTCAGGTCATGATCCCAGGGTCCTGAAATCAGGCTCTCTGCTTGGCAGGATGCTTCTTGCTCCCTCTTCCACTCTCCCTGCTTGTGTTCCCTCTCTTGCTGTGTCTGTTAAATAAATAAATAAAATCTTCAAAACAAAACAAAACTCCCATCACTAGAGACAAAATAGAATGGCTAGAATGAAGAAAAGACACATGGCTAAAAAAAGACTGACATTACCTAGTGTTGGCATGGATGTAAAGTAAATGGAACCCTCATATGTGCCTCCATTTTCTTGGCCTTTGAAAAACCAGTTGGCCATATCTGTCCACTAAAGCTGAGCATACACATCTAGTTAATAGAGGTGGAGTTGTTCTTTACATTTGGAGGTGGGTAGTGATTAGAGGAAGAATGAGAGTGAATTCTGGGTTTAAATGATTTAATTCCTGACCTGGAAGTGGTTACCCAGGTCTATTTCTTTTGAGAAAATTTATGAGGCTATACAATTATGATGTACTTTCCTGTCATTAAGTCATATTTCAACAAAGTTTACTTACGAAAACCAAATCACAAACTAGAAAATAAATTTTTCAAACTATATTGAGGAAAAAAGTGAGTAACACCTGTATTAGTGTTCTAGGGCTATCATAAAAAATTATCACAGACTGGGTGGCTTGAACAACAAAATTTATTTTCTCATAATTCTGGAGAGGAAGTTCCAAGCCAGGGTGTTTTCAGAGTTAGTTTCTTCTGAGGCCTCTCTCTCTTTGGCTTGTAGATGCTCATCTTCACATGTTTTTACCTCTTTTCATGTCTGTGTCCTTCTTATAATACCCATCATGTTGGATTAAGGCCCATTTTAATAACCACATTTTAACTTAATCACCTCTTTCAAAGACCTTATCTCCAGATACAGTCGCACTCTGACAGAATGGAGATTAAGACTTCAACATATTAATTTGGCGTGGGGAAGAACCAATTCAGTCCAAACAACATTGTTAAAGAAAATTGAAATAAAAAAACCATATAAAGCTACTAGTTTGACATAAAGTGGGATAAAAATGCTTTTCACAAAATAAGAAAAATTATGAATGGCTGAAAACATAATGATACTTTAAGTTATAGTTTTAAAAGAAAGTATACTTTAATGTGATTTATGTTATTCTCTTCATTAAAATGAGAGAGAAACAGGGAGGAGGAAAAGGAGGAGAAAGAATAGAAGGAGAAGGGAAGGGAGAAGAGGGAGAAAATTGAGAGTGAAATGAATATGGCCATTTTGATAGTTCTTTGAGCATATAAAATGGTAAAATGTAAAAAAGAATTTGATAGTTCTTTGAGCATGTAAAACATTAGTGTGTTTGTGTGTATCCTCACACTTATGTTGTATTTATGAATATACACATGTAGATTTAAAAATAGAAATGCAAATGCATAAGATAAATATGCATACATAAATGTTTGTAAATGTGTGTATGTACATACATATGCATATACAGTATGGGATAATGCACAAAATTATATAAAAATCTTAAGATGTATAAATGTTCATTGCTGTACGTTTATATTTTTTAAAATGGCAATCTGAATGTTTTTTATTTCTATCTTTGTGTTTTTACCCAGTTTTCAATAATTATTTGTTATTCTTATAATAAGAAACAAAAACAATCTTCCAAAACATTTACATTACTTTCCTCTTACTTCTTTTGAGATTACTGAAATATAACAAATGATTTTCAGTCATGGCAAGGATTTAGTAAAGGAATTTACATGCTGATTGAAGTGAAATATCATGGATTTCTTGAGGGGAAAACATTGAGTCTACGAGAGTCAAAATTTCGTTGAGTATTTGCTGGTTTTGATAGCTCTGTGTCTATATTCTTAATAGGAGTGCCACCATACAGCTGTGTAGCAAATGAGAAGCAGGCTGCCTGGGAAGTTGAGAAGGAAAGCCCCAAGAAATAAAACTCTCAGATGTTTGAGTTGGACCTTTGGGGCAGTAAAGGAATCATAAATCAACCTCACCAGAGGATCGTGGAAGATGTGAAAAATAAGATACCTATAACCACTTCTTGGTGGAAAGTAATGAGTAGAATTAATAGAATAATTGTTTCTAAGGAAAAGATAAACAGCAGATAGATAAATACATGTATCTTTATGATATAAAGAGACATTATATATAGATACATTTTTAATAATTATTTTTATCTGAGCAATACAGAAACTGTAAAATATGTCTTTTACCACCAGGCCCCCCAATTAACCAAAATACATAATTTAGTAAATATATTTCTAATGATATTTCTAGTCTTTATATTTATATTTATATATAAAATAATTTAAAAATGTATAATAACTAACACTCTAGGACTTCCTGTATGGCAAGCTTTGTGAAAAATACTTATTGATATCTTCCTAACAACTCCTTTGTGATAAATACTACTGTTTTCCTAATTTTAGAGATGACCGAATTAAACCACAGAGAAGTTAAATAAGTTTCCCTATATAACACAGCTATAAATTGGCTGAACAAGGATTTGAACCCAAACATCTAGCACCAGGTGGTTCATTCTTAACCATTAGGACCGGTGATTAGTTAATTTGCTTATTCAGTAAATAATTGTTGAACAGTAGTATGTTCCAGGCATAATTTTAGACCTGTGGGAGTACAGCAGTGAATTCTCTAACTTCATAGAATTCATGAATTAGTTGGAATTCAATTAGAAAACAAGACAAATAAAAATCTTGTATGCTGTATCTTGGGCAATTTAAAGAAATAAATAGTGAAGGGTAGAGGATTAGGGCTAGGGTACACATAAAAATAGGATGACCATAGAAGAGTTTGTTAAGAAAGCAAAATTTGGGGGCGCCTGGGTGGCTCAGTGGGTTAAAGCCTCTGCCTTCGGCCCAGGTCATGATCCCAGGGTCCTGGGATTGAGCCCCACGTCGGGCTCTCTGCTCAGCAGGGAACCTGCTTCCCTTCCTCTCTCTCTGCCTGCCTCTTTGCCTACTTGTGATCTCTGTCTGTCAAATAAATTAATTAATTAATTAATTAAAAAAAAAAGAAAGCAAAATTTTAATGAAGACCTCCAAGAATTGAGGAAGTAAAACAAGGTGTTACGTTGGGAAAGATTATTCCAGGCAGTGGGAATAGCAAATGTGAATGCCCTGAGATGGGACTGTTACCGGCATTGGGAATGGCAAGCTGGTCAGTTGTGTTTGTGACAGAAGGAATAGTATGGACTATATAGTAGGGGATGATGTAAGGCTAGATAATGGGTCCTGAAAACCCACAGTATGAATTTGCTCTTTACCATGAATGGAAGGGGAAATGATGGAAAAGTTTTGAGCAGAGAATCGATATGCTATGAATTCAATTTTTAACAGGTACAGTTATGTCAGTTTTCATTAGCTTTTCAGTTTTTTCCATAGTAATTGGTGTATTGAGGTTTTTTCAAATAAATTGAATGTATTTTCCTGGAAAATAATTCCAGGATAAACATGCCATGTATTTTTGTTCTGTTGAATTTTAATTTCAACTGAAATTTTTGGTTGTTCGGGGTTTAGGGTGGTTCTTTATGTTCCATCTGCTGTCTTCATTGCATCTTATATTTAACAGCATATATACTGAGTATCTTAAGTTGTAAAAAATTTCTTTCTTAAATTATGATTTATCATTCTAATTTCATCATTTTTCTTTTAAGAAAAGTAAAAAAATTGAAAAAGAGCAAGAGAACTGCTAGTATGTATCAGTTTACATGCTTTAAGCCTCTAGCATTATGCTGTGTCAGTAAAAGTTATTTTAACAATAAGAACACTTAATTATTTCATTTAATATAAAGTCTAGAAATGGGCCTTGCTAAATTCTGTCAACTTTGCTTTATCTTGTGGCTGTCTTGTGATTTAAAAGAAGTCATGATCTTGGGGTCCTGGGATCGAGTCCCGAATGGGACTCTCTGCTCCACATGGAGCCTGTTTCTCTCTCTGACGTTCCCCCTGCTTGTATGCACTCGCTCTCTCTTTCTCACACATAAATAAATAAAATATTAAAAAAAAAAAAAAGAGGAGGGGGTGAGAGGGAGGGGAAAGAAGAGGAGGAGGGAGGAGCTACAGAAACTTCCTAGTTTGTATCATGTCTTAATTATTAGCATACAAGTCAGAATACAAAGGCCTCTCTTTTTTTTCTTTTAAAGATTATATTTATTTATTTGAGAGAGATGGGGAGATAGAAAGAGCATGAGTGGTGGGGAGGGGCACGGGGAAAAGAAGAAGCAGACTCCCCACTGAGCATGGAGCCCAGCATGGGGCTGGATCCCAGGACCCTGGGATCATGACCCAAGCCAAAAGCAGATGCTTAACCATTTGAGCCACCCAGGTGTGCCCCAAAAGGCCCTATCTTTTTATCAAGGAGAAAGATTTTATACAGAAGACTCTCAGAAGAGTTATCATGTGTCTCATTGGCAAGGAGTTAGTTCATCACAAGCCTACCTCTAAAGTAAATTGTACCAATGAATAAGTTAACACTATTGTGCTAGAACAAAGTTCTGTATTCAATCAGGTAAGTCTTTTTCCTGATCTTTCTAAAGAAACACATAGCCATTACCAACATGTTTGTACACTAAGAATGTGGACATACCTAGACTTTATGGAGATAACTGGGCTCTTACTATGAATTTACACTAATCTAATATGCAACACATGTTCACTTTTCAGAATGGGAGCTTATAAAGTTCAACTGATCAGTTGAAATTTGACTAGATTTACTCACAATATAGTCATGTGACTCTGTGACCCATTATGCACGTGTTTCCCCAGTTTCTGACTACTTAGATAGAATGGACATACTCCATTCAACCTTGCAGAAAAACTGCTTCACTCTTATGACCTGGAATAAGGGCCATTAATATAGGAAATGTTAAACAAAACCTTTACATTAGCCCTCCTATCAATATAGCATTATATGCATGTTCACTTGGCAATCCATTTTTACATGACTAGGGAAAAAAAACCTTCAGGCTGCCTTGCCATTAACTATTTTTGAGAAGAAAAGAGGGGAATTTCTTTTTGTATTTAGTAACTATATTACATGATATACAGTGGGTTTTGAGGTGTGTGTGTGTGTGTGTGTTTTGTTGTGTTTTTTTGTTTTTTGGTGGTGTCTGTATTTCCTTTTTAAAATAATGGGAATTATAGTACTGAGAGAAATTGAAAATATATCAAAATAGGGTACATTTAACACAGTACTGAAAAGAACATTTATAAGACTATATGTTTACAATAGAAAAGAGGAGGGTACCTGGGTGGCTTAGTCAGTTAAGCGTCTGCCTTTCACTCAGGTCATGATCCCTGAGTCCCAGGATCAAGTCCCACATTGGGCTTTTTGCTCAGCAGGGAGTCTCCTTCTCCCTCAGTCCTTCACCCCACTCTCGTGCTCTCTCTCTCTCAAATAAATAAAATCCTTTAAAAAAAAAAAAAAAGGAATGATCTCAAGTCAATAATCTAAGTTTCTATCTTAAGAAAACAGAAAAGAGAGCAAAAGAAACCCAAAGTAGGCAGAAAGAAAGGAATAATAGAGTCACAATTCAATAAAATCGAAAAGAGGAAAATAGTCGAGAAAATAAATGAAACCAAAAGCTATTTCTGTAAAATAATAATATTAATGAACCGCTAGCCAGGCTAACCAACAGATCTCTCTTTCTTTCTCTCTCTCGATCACACAAATATCTAATACCTGAAATGAAAGGGAGATCACCACTACTAATCCAATGGATATTAAAATTAAAATATAAAATGAGAAACTATATGCCCAGAAATTTTGTAGTTTATATGAAATAAACCAATTCCTTGGCATATAAGATACAGTTCACCAAAATTCCTGTAATGAGAAATGGATAATATGCATTCACCTATATATATATTAATGAAGAATTGAATCAGTAATTAATAATCTTCCAAAAAAGAAAATACTAAGCCCAGATGGTTTCACTAGTGAGTTTTACTGACACTTAAGGAAGAAATTAAAGCAATTCTCTGTATTGTTTTCCAGAAGAGATTGCAAATCATTTGATGAGGCCAGAATTACCATAAAACTAAAACGAGATTAATTATGAGAATGGAAAATTAAAAACCAATTATTTCTCATGAACACAGATGAAACATTGTCAACAAAATAATTAGCAAATTAAATCCAACAATGTGTAAAAAGAATAATATATTATGACCAAGTGGGATTTATTACAATTATGCAAGCCTGGTTTAACATTTGAAAATAAATCAATAAAATCCACAGTATCAGTAGTCTAAGAAAAATTATTCAGTAAAATCAGTAGATGCAGAAAAAGTATTTGACCAAGTCCAACATCCATTCATGACTAAAAACTCTGAGCACTAGGAATAGAAGGGGACTTCCGTGACTTGAAAAAGAACACACACAAAAACTTCTAGCAAGAGCATATTTCATTATTACAAGTTGAGTGCTTTCCCTTTAAGATTGGGAAGAAGACAAGAATGTTTGCACTCACCATAATTATTCAAAATGGTACTGGTAGTTCTAATAGCAAAAGAAGCAAGGCAAAAAGAAACAAAAACAAAAACAAAACATAAAAAGACATAAAAATTGCAAAGAAGAAAATAAAGTTGTTCTCATTTACAAAGGACATGATAGTTTACATAGAAAACCCTAAGTATTATATACAGGAACTCTTACAGCTAAGTGAATTCAGCAGGTTCTCAGGATACAAGATTAATACAAACAAAATCAGTCTCATTTCTATATATGAACAATTAATACATGGATACCAAAATTAAGAAGAAAATACCATTTATAATTGATCCAATTAAAATGAAATGCTTGGATATAAACCTAATAAAACATATAGGATGTGTATGTTGAAGATTACAAAATCCTCATGAAAGAAATCAAAGAAGACCTAAATAAATGGAGTAAAATATCATGTTCATGGATTAGAAGACTCAACATTAGTAAACTGTCAATTCTCTCCAAATTGATCTATTGGCTTAATGCTATTCTTACTAAAATCTCAGCATGTTCTTTGTAAACATTTTAGGTATATTCTAAAAATGATATGGAAAAGAACAAGACCTAATACAGATATAACAATTTCAAATAAAAACAATGAAATGAGATTAATCACTCTGCTCATGTTAAGGTGTACTCTATAGTTAGAATAATTAAGGCATTTTGATACCGGAAGAGGAATACATAGATCATTGAGATAGATCAGTGGAAAAAAGTAGAAAACCCAGAAGGAGTTCTGCACAAATATGCCCTACTGATTTTTGATTAAGATGAAACAGCAATCCATGCAGTGGAGGAAGAATAGCATTTTAAATAAAGGATGTTGGAACAATTAAGCATCCATAGTTGTTATCGCCATCCTCCAAAAAAGAACCTCAGACTAAACCTCAAACTTTATACCAAAATTAACTCAAAATTGATCATGAACCTAAACGTAAGTGTGAAAATACAGAACATTTGCAAAGAAGTAAAAAAGAAAAAAGAGGAAAAGGCATAGAGTTCTTAGACTTAATGTCAAATGCATAATCTGTACAAATGAAAAATTGAAGAATTACACTTTTTGAAATTAAAAAACGTTTGCTCTATGAAAAGCCCTATTAAAAGGATGCATAGGCAAACTATACTTGGAGAAAATCTTTGCAAACCACATTTCTGACAAAGACTAATATCTAGACTATAGGAAGAAACCTAAAATTCAAAAGAAAGATGCAAAAAGTCCAATTAAAAAATGAGCAAAATACGTGACTAGGCATTTAACTGTAAAGTATGTACAGATAGTAAATATATAGATGACGAGCTGTTAAACATCATTAACCATTAGGGAAAAGAAATATTATCTGGCAGAATGGCTAAAGTAAAGAATAATAGCGAATTCTGGTGAGGTTGCAGAAAAATTGAATCACTTATACACACTATTGTTGGGAATGCAAAATAGTATATCCACTCTGAAAGATTATAATAGTTTCTTAAACAATTAAACATATAATGGGGCACCTGAGTGGGTCAGTTGGTTAAGTGTCTGCCTATGGCTCAGGTCGTGATCCTGGGGTCCTGGGATTGAGCCCCGCGTTGGGTGGGGAGCCTACTTTTCCCTCTCCCTCTGCTCCTTCCCCTGCTCTTTTCCCTCCTTCTCTCTCATTCTCTCCCTCTCTTGAATGAATAAATAAAATCCTACAACAAACAAACATATAATGACCATGTGGCCTGGAAAATTTAATCCTGGGCATTTATCCCAGAGACCTAATAAATTACATTCGTACAAAACCTATAAACAAATGCTCTTGGTATCTCTGTTTATTATATCCCCAAAATGAAAGCAAACCAAATGTCCTTTAGTAGGTGAATGGTTAAATGATCTGCTTAAATCCATGTCGTGGAATACTACTTGACCAAAAAAAAAAAAAAAAAAAAAAAAAAGATTGATAACACAAAACTTGTTTAACGCTCAGAAGAATTATGCTGAGTAAAAAAGGCTAATCTCAAAATACAGTTTGTAATTATATGATCAAATTTATATAACATTCTTGAAATGATGGGATTATAGAGCTGTAGAACAAAAATTAATGATTGCTAGGGGTTATGAAAAAGAAGCAGGAGAGAGATGGATGTGGATAAAAAAGGGTAGCAGCACAAGACATCTTTGTGATGAAACTGTTCTTATATTGAATATGGTGACAATCATAGGATTCTACATGTAAAATAAAATGGCACATACCTGAACACACATATGCACACAAACGTAGGCACACATGAATTAAAATCGGTAAAATGCAAACATGGATGGTGGATTGTATCAGTGTCAATTTCCTGGTTGTATTATGTTACTGTAGTTATGTAAGATGTATCTTTCTCTGTATTATTTCTTAGACGTGAAAGTGAATCTACAATTATCTCAAATTAAGTAGTTTTAAACCTACCTAACAAACATTAAAAGAATAGTTTTCATAATTTAAAACTTTTAATATCTTTATTTTAATAAGATTATTTATTTATATATTTACTTATTTGAGAGAGCTTGCTTGAGCGAGGTGGGAGGGCCAGAGGGAGAGGGAGGAGCAGACTCCACTCTGAGCAGGGGGCCTGATGCAGAGCTAGATCCCAGGACCGTGAGAATCATAACCTGAGCCAAAGATAGATGCTTAATCAACTGAGCCCCCCAGGCACCCCAAAAACTTTTAATATCTTTAAAAACAAAATGAAGACTATCAAATAATCTAAATCAGAGCATAGATAATTATGTATTATTCAAATTTACACTAAACATCAGTTTTACATACCTTAATTACTAAACTATTATGTAAGCTGTATTTTATAATGTCAATGAAAAAAAAGAATTGAAGGTAATTTTTGCATATCTGATTTCTTTTAAATATCTACCATAAAATGATCAAAATGTGACATTTTCATTCCTGAGAGGGCCATCTAGTTGTACCTGAAGCGAATTTTAAACATGTGAAACTCCTCCTAATTGAATTGGTTTATTAGGGTATTTGTGAAAGTTTAATTCGTGTAAGTGACATTTAATAAAATATATGTTTTCCCATTTGTTAGCTTATA
Organism: Enhydra lutris kenyoni; assembly: GCF_002288905.1. NCBI lineage: Eukaryota > Metazoa > Chordata > Mammalia > Carnivora > Mustelidae > Enhydra > Enhydra lutris. Next base: position 16,010,745 of record NW_019154111.1, on the reverse strand, counting down.
TATCCTTACTCAACAGCATATCACAGCAAATTTACCACAAAGAGTAACTTGAACATTTGCTTGTTTCTGAGGACATTTTATTAGCTGTTTTTATATTCTTAAATGTCTTGGTGCTGGCTTTAGTAATTTTTCATTAGAAAGTGTATTTCTTATACACACGATTAAACACAACAGTCTGTAGTTTCTTTTATGTAACTGCTCGCTATATGTAGTTCTGTTTATTTTGCAAGCACCTAGCACATAACCACATTCAGCTATGTTACCTATGGTAGTAAAAATGCACTTAAGATGTACATGCTAAATACTGCGTATGTTATCTTTGGTTCAGAATCAGAAAGAAATGACCAAAAGTCATTGAAATTTATTTCAGTGCGTTCAAAGTGCAAAATAATTTTTAGAACACTAATATAAATGTATTGGTTGGTAAAATCATGGAAAAAAGTAATATCTTTGGGATAAGCAGCATATAGAGAAACATTGTAGATACTAGAATTTCATATATTTAATTAATTTTAACCCTATTTCTAAATATCTCCTATAGAATCTATGCAGCAGAGTATGTTCATGCACGTGATCCATCTCATGCTTGAGTGGTCCCTTGAGTCCTGGGAGAGTGAAGTCAGAAGGCTGGAACCAGAGATTATTTTGTGTGCAGCATCACAGAATACTTCTTTTATACCCAATGTATCTTTAAAGCTATAGGAATCGACTTCCTACCAAATTTGACAAGGCTTATATTCCATGAATTCAGAGTATTAATAAACATCCCAGCTAGCCTTCTAGTATTTTCAGTATTTCCACCTCTCCCTTCCAGCAATAGCCTTTAAATACCAACATCTATTTGACAGTGTGGGTTTCTTTTATTTGTTTTAATATATCACCTAATGGATAAATTAAAAAACCAAAGCCACTCTGGAGGACAGATACCTAAAGGAAACTGAAATAAAAGACATAGGGATAGGGCAAATCCTTATTTTGTAAAAATTTGGAAATGAAAATTTGAACTCTCAAGAAATTGTTATTATTGGTGAAGGTTTCACTTGCCTGTATTTCACTTAACGCTATAGGCTGACATTCTTTTATAATCTTCCTTTCTGCTACACCTGCAGCTCCGCATCCTTCTGAGGATGCTCTACCTTGTATACTGTTTCCCTTAACTTTGGTTCAGTAAGTCCCCCTCTCTCTCTAGATATGTGTGCTCTGTTCTTCAAAATATTCAACATAAACAATCCTATTTCATAAAGATTGTAGGATGAGAGGTACTTGTTTCTTTCCATTTCTATTCTATGATTTTGTTTACAGAAATCTGCATTATAATAGTGATAAAAGAGAATATAATAACGCATGTGTTTCAAATAAGACACACTCCTAAATTCCCCTATCCTCTGATTTGGTGGCACATTCTGTCTCTGGTAAAGTCAAGATCATTAGGAAGAAAATTTCAAATAATATTTATATTTCAAGCATATAGGTCTCTTTATGTATGAGTAGTTGTAACTTTACCAATAAACAGAACCGAGTGCCCGTTTTATGCTATATACTCTCTTAGGTGTTGCGGGAACCCACTAACGGAAACACTAGAACTTTAAATAACCTTCTAAAAATAAAAACACAAAACTACCTTACCTTAAACAAACTGAAGCATAATTAATTGAGAAAATTAATATTAACAAAATGGTAATTGACATAGGATTCAGGGGAGGACTAGTGCAGTGAATAAATTGAAAAAATAAAATAATATGAATGTATTATTTGTTTACCACAAAATAGGACATTACTATTTGAGGAACCTAAGAAGGGATGTGTGAATTCTAAAAATTTAAGCCAAGTTTGTATAAAATAGACTTTCTTCTGAACTTCTGTAATTGTGTCTAATATGTCAAGGGTGTATACCGTTGATATATCCATGTAGAATGACTTAGGAAGACCATGTGTAGGTCACAAACATATCAATCCATATTCCAACTTCTTTCCCCCTAATTTTTCCTTCTTATTTTGTTGAGAAGGTCAGAACCTCAGGTCACTACTAAACCCCTAACTGCCCTTATTGAATTCTGATGTCAAGTTGTGAAGGCAGTTTTTCTAGTTTTAGCATTTGCCTATTGGCAGGCTCCCAGGGAAACTATGCTGGAAGATTTTAAATTGCCCTTGGGTTTGTCATACAATTTTTCTTCCAGAAGCGAGGATTTAAGTGGCTGTTCTCTCTTCTTTCACTCACTTTCTTTTTATTCTTTATTATTTCTCCTAAATTTTATTGTGTTTATGTAGAGGAAAATGCTAATCACCTTCAATGACAAAAACCCTTTTTATTGCTATGCTTGCACTTACATAATCAAACTTGTAATTTGGCCTAAGAAGGTGAGCTCTCCCTCCTCAAATCACCCATTCTTCCTTTGAAATGCACTTATATAAATAATGAAAATCATAATATTCTCCATGAAATTCATTTAATTTTTCCTAATTTTTCAAAATTTAGTGTATAACTTAGAGAAAAATAATTTGTACCAGTACTATTGTTTATTCACTTCTGGAATGTTATTGGGACATAAGTGAAATTTCCACTTCACCGTGTTCACTTCACAGAGGGTAAATACTCCTGAATTTGTGATAATCTTCTCATAAAGGATATTTTCTAGGGTTAAGCAAAATATATTCATTATCCAAATTGTAAAAAATACACATACATGCTGAAAAATTAACTTGTACAAAGGTGGCATACTTTACTAAAATGGGAATATGTGATATTTAATATTAATAAGTTTAATCAGTAACTTTTAAAGAGACATAAGCCTTATTGGATTAGTTTCTATACATTTAAGTAGTTTTTAAATTAGAAAACTATATTTCGGGGCGCCTGGGTGGCTCAGTGGGTTAAGCCGCTGCCTTCGGCTCAGGTCATGATCTCAGGGTCCTGGGATTGAGTCCCGCATCGGGCTCTCTGCTCAGCAGGGATCCTGCTTCCCTCTCTCTCTCTGCCTGCCTCTCTGTCTACTTGTGATCTCTCTCTGTCAAATAAATAAATAAAATCTTAAAAAAAAAAAAAAAGAAAGAAAACTATATTTCACAAGTTGAATTTGAAAATGGAAATGCTTTGTAGAAATTTTAATGGTCAATATATTTTTGTTTTAGTTGCCTTAATGTGTTTAGCATTTTATGTTGTCTTGAGTTAGACATACCTTTTTTTCATGCTAGCAGCCTCCAGACTATTCTTCAGCAAATTTTGTGTACTAGAGGTATTCATCATTAGATGAATAGATAGAGATAGAGGTAGCTTCTGAAATTCATCTTCTCTTAAACTATAACTTTTTACGAACCTTAGATATGGTTTCATTTTTTTTCATTTAGAGGATTTTAAGTTTTTTCTTATATTTGTAAACAATCACAAACTTGCAAAAACAAGAGGTAGAGTATAGAAAAATCATTCCTGAATTATCTGATAGTAAGTTATTAACCGTATGCCCATCATCCATGAATACTCCAGGGTATATTTTCTATAAATGAAGGGACATTCCTCTATATAACCATAGTGGGACCAATATAATAAGGAAATTCACATTGATACATACAACCATCTGATCTTTACAGCCTGTTCATTCTGGAATAGTTTCCCAGCCTTTCCTTGATTTTCAGTGCTTAATACTTTTGAAAATGTAGCCCAATTATTTTAAAGAATGTCTCTAAATATGAATTTGCTTGATATTCCCTCATGATTATATGCAGCCTACACTTTTTGATGAGAATGTCACAGATACGTGCTGCATGGTTTTCACTGCATCCTATCAGGTCACACAAGATTTCTATTTGTACCATAATTGATGATGCTCACTTTGATCATTTGATTAATATAGTGTCCGCCAGATTTCTACACTGAAAACTTATTTTTGCTCCTTTGTAAATGTGATTTAGGTTTCACTTTGAAAATATATAAATATATTTACTCACCAAACTTTCAACTTACTTCATTTATTTATTTATTTACTGTTAATATCTATATGATGGGTGACAAAAACAAATCCTAGTTTGCCCAGGATTGGGGATTTCTTAGCATTCAGTCTTTCAGTACCAACAGTGGAAGAGTATTGGACATATGTACATGTCTTTATGTTGAAAAATGTTTCTTTTTATATTGAGTAAATACTTAGAAATGAAATGCCCGAGAATTATGGCAAGCATATGCTTAATATTTTATGAGACTTCCAAATATTTTTTCTAAAGTAGTTGTACCGTTTTTAGTTCTTGCCAGCAATGTGTTACATTCTAGCAGTATCACATCTACTACAAAACTTTGTATAGACAATTCTTATCATTTTAGCCAGTCTCATAAATGTGTAACAGTGTGGAGTCCCTTATGACTTTGGTTTGCATTCCCCTGATGACAAATATTGTTAAATACTTAATCATGATTTTATTGGCCAACTTATCTGTCCAAATACTTGTACTTTTTAAAATGGGTCGTTCACGTTCTTAAAAGTGATTCATAAGGTTGCTTAATTATTCTGGCTACAGATATGTCACATATATGTGCTAAACCTGTTCCCATTTGGTGGCTTGCTTTTTTGTTTCCTTTATGACGTCTTTTGAAGATAAAATATTCCTATTTTGAGAGACTCTAGTTTCTCAGTTGTTCCATTATGACTTACATTTCTTGTGTCTTACCTAAGAAATCTTTGTTTACCCAAGAGAACAAAGATCTTCATTTATGTTTTCTTCAGGAAGTATTATAATTTTAGCTTTTTAAAAAAATTTTTAATAAACATATAATGTATTTTTAGCCCCAGAGGTACCGGTCTGTGAATCGCCAGCTTTACACACTTCACAGCACTCACCACAGCATACCCCTCCCCAATGTCCATAACCCCACCACCCTCTCCCGACCCCCCTTCCCCCAGCAACCCTCAGTTTGTTCTGCAAGATTAAGAGTCTCTTACGGTTTGTCTCCCTCCCGATCCCATCTTGTTTCATTTATTCTTTTCTTATGCCCCCAAGCCCCCCACGTTGCATCTCCACTTCCTCATATCAGGGAGATCATATCATAGTTGTCTTTCTCTGATTGACTTATTTCGCTCAGCATAATACCCTCTAGTTCCATCCACATTGTCGCAAATGGCAAGATTTCATTTCTTTTGATGGCTGCATAGTATTCCATTGTATATATATACCACTTCTTCTTTATCCATCCATCTTTTGATGGACATCTAGGTTCTTTCTGTAGTTTGGCTATTGTGGACATTGCTGCTATAAACATTTGGGTGCACATGCCCCTTCGGATCACTATGTTTGTATCTTTATGGTAAATACCCAGTAGTGCAATTGCTGGGTCATAGGGTAGCTCTATTGTCAACTTTTTGAGGAACCTCCATGCTTTTCTCCAGAGTAGTCACAACAGCTTGCATTCCCACCAACAGTTGTAGGAGGGTTCCCCTTTCTCCTCACCCTCACCAGCACCTGTCATTTCCTGACTTGTTAATTTTAGCCATTCTGTCTGGTGTGAGGTGGTATCTCATTGTGGTTTTGATTTGTATTTCCCTGATGCCGAGTGATGTGGAGCACTTTTTCATGTGTCTGTTGGCCATCTGGATGTCTTCTTTGCAGAAATGTCTGTTCATGTCCTCTGCCCATTTCTTGATTGGATTATTTGTTCTTTGGGTGTTGAGTTTGCTAAACTCCTTATAGATTTTGGATACTAGCCCTTTATCTGATATGTCATTTGCAAATATCTTTGAAAAAAATGGATTGGATTTTGATAGGAATTGCATTAAATGTGTAGATTGCTTAGGTAGCATAGACATTATCACAATATTTGTTCTTCCAATCCAGGAGCATGGAACATTTTTCCATTTCTTTGTGTCTTCCTCAATTTCTTTCATGAATACTTTATAGTTTTCTGAGTATATATTCTTTGCCTCTTTGTTTAGGTTTATTCCTAGATGTCTTATGGTTTTGGGTGCAGTTGTAAATGGGATTGACTCCTTAATTTCTCTTTCTTCTGTCTTGTTGTTGATGTAAAGAAATGCGACTGATTTCTGTGCATTGACTTTATATTTTGACTGAATTCCTGTATTCAGTAAATTCCTGAAATTCAGTAAATTCCTGTATTCCTGTATTCAGTAAATTCCTGAATTTACTGAATTCCTGTACAAGGTCTAGCAGATTTGGAGTGGAGACTTTTGGGTTTTCCACATATATTATCATATCATCTGCAAAGAGTGAGAGTTTGACTTCTTCTTTGCTGATTTGGGTGCCTTTAATTTTCTTTTTGTTGTCTGATTGCTGAGGCTAGGACTTGTAGTACTATGTTGAATAGCAGTGGCGATAATGGACATCCCTGCCGTGTTCCTGACCTTAGTGGAAAAGCTCTCAGTTTTTCTCCATTGAGAATGATATTTTTGGTGGGTTAATTCTTTTTTAAATGTTTGGTAGAATTCCCCTGGGAAGCCGTCTGGCCCTGGACTCTTGTTTGTTTGGAGATTTTTGATGACTGTTTCAATCTCCTTACTGGCTATGGGTCTGTTCAGGTTTTTTATTTCTTCCTGGTTCAGTTGTGGTAGTTTATATGTCTCTCGGAATGCATCCATTTCTTCCAGATTGTCAAATTTGTTGGCGTAGAGTTGTTCATAGTATGTTCTTATAAGTGTTTGTATTTCTGTGGTTTTGGTTGTGATCTCTCCTCTTTCATTCATAATTTTATTTATTTGGGTCCTTTCTCTTTTCTTTTTGATAAGTCTGGTCAGGGGTTTATCAATCTTATTAATTCTTTCAAAGAACCAGCTCCTAGTTTCATTGATTTGTTCTATTGGTTTTTTTGGGTTTCTATTTCATTGATTTCTGCTCTGATCTTTATTATTTCTCTTCTCCTGCTGGGTTTAGGCTTTCTTTGTTTTTCTTTCTCCATCTCCTTTAGGTGTAGGGTTAGGTTGTGTATTTGAGACCTTTCTTGTTTCTTGAGAAAGGCTTATATCACTATATATTTTCCTCTCAGGACTACCTTTGCTGTGTCCCATGGATTTTGAGCCGTTGTGTTTTTATTATCATTTGTTTCCATGAATTTTTTTTAATTCTTCTTTAATTGGTTGACCTGGTCAACCAATTCTAAAGAATGACTGGTTGACCCATTCATTCTTTAGAAGGATGCTGTTTAGTCTCCATGTATTTGGGTTCTTTCCAAATTTCCTCTTGTGATTGAGTTCTAGCTTCAGAGCATTGTGGTCTGAAAATATGCAGGGAATGATCCCAGTCTTTTGATACTGGCTGAGACCTGATTTATGACCCAGGATGTAATCTATTCTGGAGAATGTTCCATGTGCACTAGAGAAGAATGTGTATTCTGTTGCTTTGGGATGGAATGTTCTGAATACATTTGTGATGTCCATCTGGTCCAGTGTGTCATTTAAGGCCTTTATTTCCTTGTTGATCTTTTGCTTTGATGATCTGTCCATTTCAGTGAGGAGAGTGTTAAAGTCCCCTACTATTATTGTATTATTGTCGATGTGTTTCTTTTATTTTGTTATTAATTAGTTTATATAGTTGGCTGCTCCCACGTTAGGGGCATAGATATTTAAAATTGTTAGATCTTCTTACTGGACAGACCCTTTGAGTATGATATAGTGTCCTTTCTCATATCTTATTATAGTCTTTGCTTTAAATCTAATTGATCTGATATAAGGATTGCCACCCCAGCTTTCTTCTGATGTCCATTAGCATGGTAAATTGTTTTCCACCCCCCTCACTTTAAATCTGGAGGTGTCTTTGGGTCTAAAATGAGTTTCTTATAGGTAGCATATTGATGGGTTTTGTTTTTTTATCCATTCTGATACCCTGTGTCTTTTGATTGGGGCATTTAGCCCATTTACATTCAGGGTAACTACTGAGAGATATGAATTTAGTGCCATTGTATTGCCTGTAAGGTGACTGTTACTGTGTATTGTCTCTGTTCCTTTCTGATCTACTACTTTTAGGGTCTCTCTTTGCTTAGAGGACCCCTTTCATTATTTCCTGTAGGGCTGGTTTGGTATTTGCAAATTCTTTCAGTTTTTGTTTGTCCTGGAAGCTTTTTATCTCTCCTTCTATTTTCAATGATAGCCTAGCCAGATATAGTATTCTTGGCTGCCTGTTTTTCTCATTTAGTGCTCTGAATATATCATGCCAGCTCTTTCTGGCCTGCCAGGTCTCTGTGGATAAGTCTGCTGCCAATCTAATATTTTTACCATTGTATGTTACAGACTTCTTGACCCAGTCTGCTTTCAGGATTTTCTCTTGGTCGCTAAGACTTGTAATATTTACTATTAGGTGATGGTGTGTGGACCTATTCTTATTGATTTTGAGGGGGGGTTCTCTGAACCTCCTGGATTTTGATGCTTGTTCTCTTTGCCATATTGGGGAAATTCTCTGCAATAATTCTCTCCAATATACCTTCTGCTCCTCTCTCTCTTTCTTCTTCTTCCGGAATCCCAATTATTCTAATGTTGTTTCGTCTTATGGTGGCACTTATCTCTCGAATTCTCCCCTCATGGTCCAGTAGTTGTTTGTCTCTCTTTTTCTCAGCTTCTTTATTCTCTGTCATTTGGTATTCTATATCACTAATTCTTTCTTCTGCCTCATTTATCCTAGCAGTAAGAGCCTCCATTTTTTATTGTACCTCATTAATAGCTTTTTTTATTTCAACTTGGTTAGATTTTAGTTCTTTTATTTCTCCAGAAAGGGCTTTTATCTCTCTGGAGAGGGTTTCTCTAATATCTTCCATGCCTTTTTCGAAGCCCAGCTAGAACATTGAGAATTGTCATTCTGAACTCTAGATCTGA
>NW_019154111.1:15902919-16001847 GCF_002288905.1 Enhydra lutris kenyoni | reverse complement strand
GAAGATATTAGAGAAACCCTCTCCAGAAAGGGCTTTTATCTCTCTGGAGAGGGTTTCTCTAATATCTTCCATGCCTTTTTCGAAGCCCAGCTAGAACATTGAGAATTGTCATTCTGAACTCTAGATCTGACATATTACCAATGTCCATATTGATTAGGTCCCTAGCCTTTGGTACTGCCTCTGTTCTTTTTTTCAGTACCACCTCTTTGTGGTTAGTTTTTCTGCCTTGTCATTTTGTCTAGATAAGAATATATGAAGGACCAAATAAAATACTAAATGGGTGGCAAAGACCCTAGGAAAATGTGCTTTAACCAAATCAGAAGAGACCCCAAATCGTGGGGGGAGAAAGGGGTTAAAAAGAAGTTCAGGGATAAAAAAATTAGAAAAAGAAAACAAATAAAGAAAAAATATGAAAAAGAAAATATATATATATATATTAGACTGGTGACTAGAGCAAGGTCGCCCAATTAATTTTGGGAGAATTTTGGTCTCCTAGAAGAAACTACCTCCCAAATTTTAAAGAATGAAAAACATATATATAGGTAAACACAATAAAGGGATGGAATATGCCTATAAAGATGAAAAAAAAATTTTTTTTAATTTCTAAAAAAGGAGTTGATAAAGTAAGTTGGTTGGGAGAGTAAAGGAAAAGAAAATGGAGAGAATTTGTCAGCCTGGAGACTAGAACAAGCCCAGAGCTAGATTTAGGGTATATTTTGATCTATTAGAAGAAGTTATGCCCCAAATTTTTTAGAAGAAAAAACCCTATGTGTATACAAAAAATAAAGTTAGATACAATGAAGGACAAAATATGACTGTAATAATGAAGGTTCAAAAAAGATCATTATTATTATTATTATTATTATTTTATGAAAGTTATTGTTAAGACAAACTAGTTAAAAAACGTTAAAAGAAGAAAGGGTAAAAGTTAAAAAAAATTAGCGGAAGACAAAAAAATAAAATTAAAAAAAATTATTTAACTGCAAGACTAAAGAATCATGGGGAGAAAGTCATGAATTCCATGCTTTGCTTTCTCCTCCTCTGGAATTCCGCTGTTCTCCTTGGTAAGTAAACTTGGTCTTGGCTGGATTTCTTGTTGATCTTCTGGGGGAGGGGCCTGTTGTAGTGATTCTCAAGTGTCTTTGCCCGACACGGAATTGCACCACACTTACCAGGGGCCAGGCTAAGTAATCCGCTCGGGTTCACTTTTGGGAGCTTTTGTTCCCTGAACGCTTTCTGTAGAGTTCCAGAGGATGGGAATAATAATGGCGGCTTCCCAATCTCTGGCCCGGAGGAGCCTAGAGCTCGGGGTCCCACTCCTCATTGCACTCTCAGAGAAAAGCGCTCAATCACTCCTGTCTCCCTGGCCTCTGACCGCACTTGGAGAAAAGTGCTCAATCACTCCGGTCTCGCTGGCCTCCTGCCTTGCTCCGAGCTCACCCAGCCTGTGACCAAGCATCTCTGTCTCTGGCACTCAGCTCCACCTGGTGTCTCCGAACCCCGCAGATTCCTGAGCTCCCCCAGGGGTGTCTCCCTGGATCTTGTGGGGACCTCACTCACATAGCAGTGGCCTGTGCCATGGCTTATGGTCCAAGGTAACCCCGAGCTGAGAGCTCACTCCTCGGCTCTGTCTCTGTAGCCGGCTTCCCCGCTCTAATACCTATGAGCTCTGTGACACTCAGACACCCCCGATCCTTCTGTGACCCCGCAGGACCTGGAGCCACACTGACCCCACGTGGGCTTCACCCTGGTTTAGCCTCTGGAGCAATGTCCCTCAGTGGAGCAGACTTTTAAAAGTCCTGATATAGTGCTCTGTTGTTCCGCAGCTTTCCGGGAGCCAGCCCCTCCCTGCCGTGATCTAGCTTCCCGTCGCTTTGGATTCACTTCTCTGCCTGTCCTACCTTTCAGAAAGTGGTCGATTTTCTGTTTCTAGAATTGTTGCTCTTCTTCTCTTCGCTCTCCTGTTGGATTTGTAGGTGTTCGCAATGGTTTGATAAGCTATCTTGCTGATCTCCTGCTACCTGATGTCGTCTCAGCCTGCTACTTCTCCGCCATCTTGACCCCTCCCCCTATAATTTTGCCTTTTAAGTTTAGCCTCTGAACCAGTTCAAGTTAATTTTGGTGTATGTTCATTTTTCTCCTAGTTGTATAACCAAATACTTCTAGCATGATTTTTTGAAAAACCTTTTCTTTTACCGTTGGATTGCCTTGACATCTTTGTTGAAAATTAATTGGAAATATATAATTGGGTCTGTTTCTGAATTCTGTCCCATTAATCTATATGTCTCTTCTTTCACCAATATCATGCCTTTTGGTGATTTTACACTTATATTTTGCCTTGAAATTAGGTAATGTAATCAGACCACTGGATACTTCTTTTTCATAACTGCTTTGGCTCTACTGGGTCATTTATATTTCTATAAAATTTTAGAACCATCATTAATTTCTCCAAAATATCTGTAGTAATGTTGATAGTTATTTCCTTGAATCAATAAAATGACTGGTTTTCCCAAAGTATAACAAGGTATGTTCAATTTTAGTGTTTTTTGAGTTAGCAATATTCTATAGATTTCAGTGTAGAGATACTGCATGGCTTTTGTGAATTTATTCCTGAGTATCTTATTTCATTTTTCTGTTGTGAATGAAACTTTCAAATTTTATTTTACAGTTGTTTTCTGCTAGTTTAAAAAGCATACACTTCTTTTCTTACTAATGGAATATAGATATTCTAACTTTTAATATCCTTTTCTATTAATTGTCAGCTGTATCATACTAGGGTCAATCTTTGTTATTTTTCTTGTTGTAATCATGAATCCTGTTGTCTGCTTCTTTGCCTACATTTTAGCAGGGTGCCAATGTATGTAGCTTTTCCTTATGGGTGCTGGATATTTCTACATGCTATACATATTCTTGAGTCAGTTAATGCTGTCAGTTTCCTCGAAGCAACTTAGAACTTCTAGGTCTTCTTTTTAAGGTATTCAGTGGGAACAGTGCATTATTTTATCTAAGATTTGTTTGCCTTCCCATCTGAGATAAAACCTGTCTGAGTAATGTCAGTGGCCCATAAAATGCAAGGTTTTCTAATCTGGCTATTATGAACAGACATTATTCTTGGTAGTTTGTGAACTGGGATTGTTTTCCCCTTTAATCCTTTCGGGTAACTTCTCTTATTTCAGATAATTCATTATTTTTAAAAAATGTCACTGAATATGGAATTCTGAATTGACACATTTCCTTTTTATTTCAGCACTGCAAAGATATTTTTCACTATCTTTCAACCTCCGTGATATTTGGTAAGAGGTAAATGATCATTGGCATTATGTTTCATGTTTATGTAATTTATAATTTTTATATGAATTCTCTTTTTTATTACTCCCCCTTTCCTAAAATCTCTCTGTTTTTTTTCACTCTCCCTAGCTCTCACTTAAGGTTCCCCACAAGGTTTTATAACTATATTTTGCTGCAGAATCAGCTTATTAAGAATGTGCATCACATTGGAGGCATTTCCTTAGGGAGATAACAAATAGCATATTTACAAATGACATATTTAAAGTTTTTTTTTTAAATAAAATAAAGGAACAAAAATAAGTAAAAGGGACTATCAGCCAAGAAATCTATTCTACTAAAACTATCTTTCAAAACTAAAAGAATAATAAAGACATTAACTGATAAATAAAAACTAAGAGAATCCAGTGTTAACATATCTGCTCTACTAGAAATACTAATGGAAGTTTTTTGGGCTGAAGTGAAAGAAAAATAGTTAATGACTCACATCTGCATGGAGGAATAAAGAGAGTGGTAAAGATGATGATGCAGGTAAGTAGTAATGATAGAATATATATAATCTTTGAAACTCTTAGCTTCTCTATTCTCATTTAAAAGATAACTGCATAAAGCAGTTACTATAAGACTATCTCAATGGGCTATGATGTATAAAGAGGAGGTAGTTTGTGTGACAAATAGTATTACAAAGGAGGATGGAAGGGAAGGAACTATACTGGAGCAAAGATTCTGTGTATTAATAAAATTAACTTGGTATTAATTGAATGATGTTGTTTTAAATGTTGGAAATTAATTGGAATCCCAAGGGCAACTACCAAGAAGTCCAAAAAATATAGAGAGGAAACAACACAGGAACTGGAATAATATACTAGAAAACATCTACTTTAAGTAAACCTCTACATAAAAGCCAGAGATTGGTAGAATTAGTTTTTAAAAACTTGATTCAATGTATCTTTTCTACAAGAGACAAACTTTAGATTCAAAAAGAGCTGGAATGGTAATCCTAACATCAGATGAAATAGACATTAAGAAAATACTACTACTAGAAAAAGAAAGGACATGACAAATAGTTCAATCCATTATGAAGATGTAACAGTTAATAATAAAAAAAAAGATGTAACAGTTATAGCCACATATGTACAGACATATATAGGGACACCCACATATAGGAACAGACCACAAGATACATGAAGCAAAACTGAGAATTGAAAAATACATAATTAAACAACATCCCTATATTAAAAAGGGTAAAAGATTTTTAATCAATGATCTAAGTTTCCATATTAAGAAAATAGAAAGAAAAAGAGCAAGTTATATACAAAGCAAACATAGGAAAGGAAATGAAAAAACACTAGAATGGAACTAAATAAAACAAGGAAGAGACTAATGATAGAGAAAATAACCAAACCAAAAGTAGTTGTTCAAAAATATTAACAGATTTGACAAATCTTTAGTTAGACTGATCAAGAAAAAAAAAAGACTCGTTACTAAAATAGAAAATGAAAGAACACTAGTCCTGACATTACAGAAATAGAAAGATTATAAGGGACTAGTGTCAACAACAGTATATCAATAAATTAGATAACTTAGATGTCACGGTTTTTTTCTGTGATGTTTGGCAGGAACAGAGTAGGTATCACTGAGAAGTTGTTTTTTTGTTTTTTTTTTTGTTTTTTTTTTTTAATCTTGGTAGGCGTCCCTTTTCCTTGTCCTTTGGGTAGATGTAACAGGGTTTTTTTGTTGTTGTTTTCGGTCTGCAGTCAGTTGATATTTACAGATTGCTGCTTCTTCAGCTCCAGTGCTGAGATACAGGAGACAAAAAGAAACCCCAGGGAACTCACTACTGTGTCATTTCCTGTTTTCCGATGTTCCTAGCTGGTCTGCCTTCTCTTCACACTTGAGATTTTTCTTGTTGTGTTTTATATATATTCCTTAGGATTCTTTGTTGTTACTAATATATTAAGTATTAAAAATGGGTTAAATAAGTAATGTGGATTAGGGAGTACGCTTACTGTGATGAGCACTGTTATATGGAAGTGTTGAATCACTATGTTGTACACCTGAAACTATTATTACACTGTGTTAACTAACTGGGTTTTAGATAAAAAGCTTTAAAAAGTATTAAAAATAGAACAAAGTATGTCTTTTTCATCCTCCTGGGAGCATAAACATCCCTGACTTTTAACATAGTGTTAAAATCACCTTTTTGTTTTTTATTATTTTGATTTGCTATTATTAGAATACTTTACCAGTGTCACATTACTTTTTAGAAATTATAAAGAATTTCTGGCCTTAAGCATGCTCATTTCTGGTAAAAGATTTATTTGCAGTTGACAACTGGTCAGTGTCATGTTTAGAGTATCTCTCTAAATGTGTATTAGATAAAGTTTGTTAACTAGTTTATTGAAATCTTATGTATTTTTATAATTTTTAAATTTATTTTTTAATCTGACAATTAGAGTATTATATTACAATGTCACTGTCAAATTCTAGGTGAATTTGTTTCTTCTTAGAATTCTGTTCTTAATTTTTTGTTATAGATTTCAAGCTTTGTTATTAGGTCAATGTACCATCTTAGTTTTTATTTTTAGTTTTGAAAACGTGTTCCTTTTTTCATTATATAGTATACCATAGTATTGCTCTCATTATTACTTTTACCTGAATATCTATTTCTTTTGATAACAATATTTCTTTAACAAATTTCTTTTGTTTAATAATTATATGTTATATATTTACCCATTTACCCGTTCTTTTATTCTTGGAGTTTTGAGTCACTTAATTTTAGTGTTTTCTTGCACTTTTTCATTTTATTTGATTTGTACATTTTGGGTGAATTTGATCCATGTTACGGAAAATTGATATATATTTTTTTAAAGATTTTATTTGTTTATTTGACAGACAGATCACAAGTAGGCAGAGAGGCAGGCAGAGAGAGAGGAAGGGAAGCAGGCTCCCCGCTGAGCAGAAAGCCTGATGTGGGGCTTGATCCCAGGACCCTGAGATCATGACCTGAGTTGAAGGCAGAGGCTTTAACCCACTGAGCCACGCAGGCACCCCAGAAAACTGATATATTTAAACTGATTTGCACCACGCTTGTTCAGTGTTTTCTGTTTGTCATAAATTGTCTTAACTTTATACTTTCTCATTTTTGACCTTTCATTCATGGCATAATGTATTTTTCATTTGATAGATTAATTTTCTTTGTAAATGGTTAACTTAACATTCTAACATTGTATATCACTCATAAAATAATTGACGTTATTAAGCATATCTGTCTTCCTCACAAACAAGAAAATGACCTTGGCATGCTTAAACTACTTACTGAAATAATACCTCCCATATTCCTTATTACTGCCTCTACTTTTCTCTTTATTAAACATAAAATAATTTTACATAGTCTCTATTTTTTACAGGAAATATTTTTTTTAAGATTAATTTATTTATTTGAGAGAGAGGAGGGGAGGGACAGAGAGAGAGAATCTCAAGCAGACTCACTGCTGAGCACAGAGACTGAATGCAGAGCTTCCTCCCTGGACCCTGAGATCATGACCTGAGCCTAAACCAAGAGTCTGACTGAACCAGGCGCCCCTACAGGATATGTTAGCATACCTATTTTATTTTACAAATACATTTTTTTTCTTTTTTACAAATTTTTACAAATATATTTTTCAGACTCTGTATAGGTAGCCGAAGCACCATTTTATTCTGAAGTCTAGTTCAGGTGCTTGTCACACATGTCACTCATGTCACCTAAACAGTGAACATCTAGCCTCTGCTGGGTTTAGATCTGCAGCTTTATATCTATAGATGGCATGAAACACCAGAACCTATGCCACCTCTCCGAACGTGTTCTGATCTACTTCTGCTTTAGTCTCCTCATTTGCGTCTCTTGTTTTTCAGTTACGGCTTTATGCTTTTATCTTGTTCACAGTAATTTTTTTTTTTTTTCCTGTTGCTGGCCCATGATTGATGGGGATTCTTTCTGAAATCATACTACCATTAAAGGGAATTTGAGAATTTTATTGTCACTCTGCCATTCTCTTTTTAACTAGTGCTACTTGAGTCACCTGGGATACTGTTAAGATTTAGTAGATCTGGGTGGAGCCTAGGATTTCTGCACTTCTAGCAAGCTCCCAGGTTTTGCCCATGCTGCTGATCCATGGACCACACTTTGAGTAATAAAGCTTTAAATGTCTATGCCATTTTCTCACAGTAATGAGATTGATGATTACAGCATTCTGCTTACTTTGATCAGATTTGACCAAGAGCTTATTATAAACTCTTTATTCTTCCAGAGTAGTCAGGTTTGCCCCTGCCTTGGAATTAGCCCCTTTAGGAAATAGAATCATCTAAAAATTAATTTTGAGACAGTTGATGATAGGTGAATTTTCATTTCTGTTCTTTTAACGTTTAAATCAAAGTAAGCTCACTAAATGATAAAATGTGTCAGCTTGGGGCGCCTGGGTGGCTCAGTGGGTTAAAGCCTCTGCCTTCGGCTCGGGTCATGATCCCAGGGTCCTGGGATCGAGCCCCACATCGGGCTGTCTGCTCCGCAGGGAGCCTGCTTCCTTTTCTCTCTCTCTCTGCCTGCCTCTCTGCTTACTTGTGATCTCTGTCTGTCAAATAAATAAATAAAATCTTTAAAAAATAAAAATTAAAAAAAATGTGTCAGCTTACTACTTGTAACCAATCTATACAGATTATCTTGGATAATCAACTGGAAAGTGGTATTTGTGGATAAAATATATGTAGTAGTTCATGACCAGTACATGTGCTATAAGAAAGCATTTATTTTTCAGTTCTTGACTTCACTAATGTCTTTAATCAGTAAAGTCCTACTTGAGGGAAATAGCATCTATCTATTTGCTTCTATCTATCTATACAACAAAAATTGGTGTGTAAAAGCACAACTAATTCTAAGGTTTGTAAGAATTTTGAGTAATATATCTTTGCTAACACTCTGCAATAATGTGACAATGAAACCAATGCCTGTCATATAAAACCCTTAAAAACCGTTATGTTTCAAAGCAAAAATCACCCTTGTCATCTGATTTCCAAAGAAGATGGTTCTCTCAATTTGGGGACATTTGCTGATGTTCTGCTCATTCCTCAAATAACTGAAGGCTGTCCTGCATTTTTATTTATCTTATTTATGTGGTAGGGTCATAACAACGAAGTTCTTATTTTTTTTTTTAAAGATTTTATTTATTTATTTCAGAGAGAGAGAGAGATCACAAGTAGGCAGGCGGGGGGCAGGGGGGAAGCAGACTCCCCGCTGAGCAGAGAGCCCTATGCGGGGCTCAATCCCAGGACTCTGAGATCACGACCTGAGCTGAAGGCGGAAGCTTAACCCACTGAGCCACCCAGGCACCCCAACAATGAAGGTCTTATTAAAGGAACTATATTTTAATTGTTAAAATGACTGCTGAACAGAATGGAATCAGTAAAGTTGTGACTGCTTACATTTCGTGCACATTATACTCTGGGAAAAATTGCTCCCAGGTGGCTAGTAAATGGTATTTACATCCTAAATTTATTATAGAGACTAAAATATATTAATTCATGAGTAAGAGTAACAGTTTTTAGCATATTTTATTTTCCTACTAGAAGGAGTCCAAATTTTCCTAAGGAGTAATATTTTACATAATAAAATGGCCTTGAGGAGTTCCACCAATGTCATTTATAGACACAAACAAGTCTTCCTTCAGCATTAGTCATACAGTGACATTGAAAACTCTTTGGCTTATATAAACATATTCATTGTATTCATTAAATTAAAATTCCATTCTCTTTTCCTTTCATTTCCATATGTCTCTATTCCACTACCAAGTCAGTGATGCAGCACAAGAATCTTGCCCCAAACACACATTTGCTTATTTTGGATCCTTTCTTACAGTGTGTCATAGAACAGCTGGTCAAGTATAGCTACCTTCTGTGGCTATAATTCTAGTGCTGGGGGATAGTTCCTTCTATTTTTATAAAAAAAGGAATATTATTTTCTTTTAGACTCCTAGAATAATCTTATATCATTAAATTGTTACTATAAAATAATTAGGGAGATTATAAGAATTAGAATAACATTGTTAGAACAGACTGTAGAACAGATAATGTCATGACAACACTGAAAATGAACTTGTTTTCTCTGCTCAGAATTAGTATTTGTCAGCTGTCATTTTAAAATGGCCAGCTGAAAATTCCACTTACTATTCTTTCAAAGAATTAGGATTATTTAATTATAAATACTGCATATGCTGTTGATTCAGAAATAATGCATTAGAATTTCAGTATTTGTGCATAAGAAAGATATTGACAGACTGGAGGTGAGGAGTGAAAGAAAGAAAGACAGAAATGTTTTTTTGTGAATAGCTGGACCTATTTAAATATTTAATAGAGTCTATTTTAGAATTTTTTCTATTGTGTTTCTTAGCTAAATATAATTGCTAGTTCCATAATTTGCTAGAGGTAATTTTGAGTTTGTTGTGCATGGATCAAAATAAATATTTCTAGTACTATCTTGGAAGCTAATTTCTTTGAATCTCACACTTCTGTTGCCTGATTACAGGGCATTTTATTTACACTGAAATTGTGATGTTTCAAAAGCCAGCTATAAAATGCAAATTTTAGGGGAGCAAAAAATAGAATGAGATTAGATAACATTAAAAATCAATATCATTTATATTATATAACAAACAAAATTTGTACTTTCTTTCCAAAGACTTGGTACTTCAAAATACATGTTATTTTAGTATTCTGTTTACTGTTTACAGGACTGTAACAACAGATAATTGCTAAAGTTTATGTTAAGTAGGCCAACTGAAATGATGGCTACCAGCCTCTTATACTGCAGGCCATTTAAAAACGCCTTGGGTTTTGTCTTTTAATAATATTTTTGAGGGCACCTGGGTGGCTCGGTTTAGCAACTGCCTTTAGCTCAGGTCATGATCCCAGGGTCCTGGGATCAAGCTGGGCATCAGGCTCCCTGTTCAGCAGGAAGCTTGCTTCTCCCTCTCCCTCTTCCTCTCCCACTCCCCTTGCTTGTGTTTCCTCTCTTACTGTGTTTCTCTGTCAAATAAATAAATTAAATTAAATTAAATAATAATAACAATATTTTTAAAAACTGGGCTGTTTTGAAGAGAGATACATAATCCTTCTCTATGCTTGGCACACCATGCTAAACCTAATTTAATGAAAAGAGAAAGGAGAGAGGTAGGGATAGTGAAAGGGCCACATAAGCCAAAATTCTGTAAAACTCTGTGTGATGCCCCTGGAATAAATCTAGTGTGGGAAACCTATGCTCAAGCACCCTGAGGAAACAGCCTTTGTTGATTTATGACCATACAGTATACACATAAAAATAACTGAAATATCGTTATAGGACACAGATAAATAAGAGTAGGGATTGTTGCACACAGATATTTCTTGGGAAGAATCATGATTAGAGCACTGCAAACAATCCAACATGTTGAACTATAAAAAATTAAAATTGAATCAAAAGCATCAGAGTAGGCAGCATCACAGACTCATTCCTTTTTTTGAAGGTATAAGTTTGGACAACTTTTGTGAAAATTCTTGAATAAGAGAGTTCTAAAAATGTGTTTCTGGGTACAATATGTCAAGCAATATTTATAATATCACCAAACTTGTCATAGAAGTTTCGTAAGAAAAAGTCTTTCAGTGAAGAATGATTTCCTCCCAGGCATTAGAAATGAAAATCAGAAATGCAATAATTAAAGCCCCCAAATCAGGGGTTCCTTATTCTCTTTTTGTTTCACTACTTTGGAGGTAAGAAAAAAGGAAAATAATTTGAAAAAATGAAAAGAGAAAACAATAGCAGAGGAAGGCATAAAGGATAGTAGTTTTCCTTTATAGAAATGGAAAAGTGGGAACAAAGTCACCAAAGAGGGCTATAACTCCACTTCAAGCAATCAGTCTGAGAAAAATGAGTTATGATAGATTTCCAATAATATATTCCAAATTTTGGAACCATTTTATAGATTTATCTACTTAAGTAAATGTTTTAATGATCTTTCCACTACAGTAAACACAATTACTTTAATATCTTTTTAACTGTAGAGCTTTCCTGTTCAGTATGGTAGCCACTAGCCATGTATTGCTTTTAAGTACTTTGAATGTAGCTGGTCTGAACTGAGATGTATAATTGTAAAATGCTCCATTTCAAAGACTCAGTATGCAAAATGTAAAATATCTTATTAACATTTTATCTTGATTACATGGTAAAATCATATTTTCAATATATCAGTTTAAATAGAATACATTAAAATTAATTTTACCCGTTTCTTTGAGTTTTATAATGTGGTAATAGAGAGTTTTAAATTACACACATGGATAACATATATGGCACTAGTTATATGTGTATTGAACAGTGCTGGCATTCTGACCAAGATTGTCACATACATAAGTGGGACCCATACCCAAAATCTGAGCAAATTCAGTTCCTTTTTAGAGACTTAGGACACAGCCGTGCATATGAATTCAACTCTCAGGGACTGGGACAATTCTCTTTTCAAACCAATAAAAATTTTAACAAATAATTACTTATTTTCTCAGCGTGAAAAAGGCACTATTAAGCAATTGGGGTAGTAGGGGACAAAGAAAGACACAGACCTTCCAGTCACAAGTATGTATTTTAGAGGAGAAGATAGAAAGTAAACAACATTAGTTATAGAAATCAGCTGAGTTGGGTACAAGGGAGAAGTTGCTCCGGATATGAGGGGGGCCTAACCTAGTCAACATGTCTCTCCTGTTACCAGGTACACCACTCTGAACATAAAAAATGGTATTTTTTAAATGTAAATAATCAAAGAGATTATTTTATTTTTAATATTATCATAAAATTCTGTTTAGCCAGTGAGTTATATTTTTAACTTACTATATCATATTTCAGGAATTTTAAAAGCATAAAGAATTAAAAAACATACTTTTAAAATACTATATCTCAAAGGCAACTGTATATAGCTAAGGCTTAATAGATTCTGATTTTGTCTATGAATAGTGACTATACAGTCCAGAAAATAAATGATCTCATTATATTTCTTTATAAATAGGTACTCTCCTTACGCTAAAATTGAACTACTTTTCAAGTAAAAATCAGAGACACTTTGTCTAGGAAAGTGTATCATGGATTCGTTTGCTGAGATTGATAGAACCGCTGTGTTAATTACTACATTCATTTTAGTTTTGCAAAGCATATTGAAGTATGCATTGCTAATGAGGGACAACACCACATTGGAAAGATCAGGTGTTTTGATTTAATATCAATAAACCTTGTACCATGTCTGTTAATGTGTGTTTTAAATGTTGTCTGTTGGCTTTTGTTTCCAAAAGTTATAACCCTTTTGCCTCTATCCAACTTATGTAGTCACTTGTCTTCAGAAACCCTGAAGACTTTTATCTGTATAGACTTTTTTTATAGGTGTGCTTTTATCATATATTGTATTTGTATATTGACTTAACGATTCAAACTATAATATGCACGAACTGGCAGTTTGTGAGCTTCATAATAAATCAGTGTCTTAATATATATCATTATAGTATAGAAACATGGTTTTCAGTACATGTTTATTGCATAAATTATTGAAGATTCATTCATTTAAAATGCTAAAAATTTACTTTTTAGCAGATATTTTATAGGCTGCTAAGAAGTAGTTCTAAAAGTAAAATAAGAAACAAAATTATAAAATTTCAGTGATGTAAAAAGATTTATGTAGTCAGTGTATATGAAAGAATTAATAAATATAGATATCATAGATATGTTTAATACAAAATATATATTTATATTAGGACTTCTAGGAAAATGAGGAGCTAAGTGTTCTCTTGTGTGCTAGGCTGATTCTTTGTCTTCTAGAGAAGAGGAAGTTTTTAGTAATTTTATTGATCTGGGTTATAGCAAATAACTTTTAAAACATACCGTTACACAACACAGGTTTTAAAGGTATATGCATAAATTAAAACTTTATTTGATGCTGAAGTAATGTTATTATGGGCATGTCTGTAAGTGTTTTATAGAGCACAATAGAAATAATCCTTAAAAAGTCAATGAATTAACCAAAAATTTATTGAAAGAATTTGCTGCTTATAATTGATTAATTGGGTTCTAGTTTTCAGAAAAATGAAGGAAACCTCTCCATTTCTCTTAGAAGAGTAAGAGAACTCACTAATTATTCCAAAATAAAAACATAAATTGTTAAGTTGCAGAAGTTTAGAGGGACTTTTAACTCAGTATTTTTGCTATATTTATTAATAGTAAGGAAAGCATGTGAAGAGATTGAAGATAAAAGTTTAGATTTAGAAAGAGAAGTTAAAAAGTGAACATCCAGAACAGTAAAAGTTTGCAAGAAAAGTATTCTTTCTTAGTGAAAAGTTACCTATCCATTATTTATTTTCTTAATTTTTATTGAAGTAGACTTTTTTTTCTTTTATTTCTATTCTGCTCCAATTTACTGATTTAACAAATATATAATGAGTAGCTAGTTCAGTAACTAACATGGGCGCTTGAGATGTGTCAGACACAAGATAAAATGTCCTATCACTTAATAGTCAAACAAATGGTTTAAGTACAGATACCCCTCCCCTGACTTACAGAGATTGGGATGCTAAATTCCAGAGAGATTAAATAACTTGCATGTGGTCCCATGATAGTAGTAGAAATGAGACTGGAAGAATCATTTTACCCCAAATCTCTCATTCTCAGATGTTACAGAGGTAAAAACTTTCAGGCATTGGACTGGAAGCTGGGTCTATAATATCTTTATCTGTTTATTTTTTGCCTCCCTTCACCCAGAGGTAAATTCTAGATTCTCAATGCTTAAAATAATGACTCGCCATGTGGACAGTGTGAAATAGATATTTGTTGAATTAAAGAAAAAAGGGGAGAAGTGGGGGAAGGGAAGGAAAGAGGGAAGGTAGGAAAGAAGGGGGATAAGAAAGAAGGGACAGGAAGGAGGTAAAGGGGGAGGAAAGAAGGGAAGGAAAGAAGGAAAGTTCTGAATGAGATATGTCTGCATGTTCCCCTCCTCTCTTATATTTGTTTTATTTTCTCTACCTCACTAAGTATCATGGGCCTGGCAAGGGACTACCTAATTATTTTGTCTTATTTTGTTTTATATGTCTGTGAGATGCACAGTTTGAGCACTTTGAAATTTTTTATCTGATCATTTCATCCTCACATAAAAGTAGACTCTCAAAAAAAAATAAAAAAGTGGACTCTCATTATTAAGAAGATACAATCCTAGCATTAATAGTGACCTGTAGACAAATCACTTAACAGTTTGGTTCTATTATCTCATTCTTCTCAACCCACATCAGTGGTTTCTGTAAGTTCAAGATTCTGAACTCTTCTAGCTATTACAAAATGATGACACATACTTTGATATCCATATGATATTCCTCTGCTTTGAATGTCATTTTCTGTCTTTTTTGCCTGAAAAGCTTCTACTCACCCTTCAGTTAGTTATCACCTTCCTTGGAAACCTCACAGTAGTGTGCTGCACACTCAGCTGTCTGCTCTGGAGACCCTTACATAGCTGCCGTCCTCATGCTTTTATCCTTTCACACATTGTATTGTCGGAATTGTTTACGTGTACTAGATGAAAAGTCTAAAATATTGAGGATCATGTTTTCTTCATCTTTAAAAATTCCATAGCTGAATGCTTGACACATGGTGTGTGTGGGTTCAGTATATTTCTGTTAATTATATGAATAAATTGTCTACAGAATTTCAAAATGGGCAAAATAGGATGCATTGTAAAAGTCCTGCTAGGGTTCTACTTAACAAATCATCATTCATCATGAAACCCAAATGACAGGGAAAAACGTGCCGACCTTTTTTTTTTTAAAAAAGAGAGAAAACTTACTGTAATGAATGTTAAATAAGACTATCAGTATTATTCAACAAAGCCCTAATGTAGTAAATTTTGTTTTCTAACACTGTCTGGAAGAATTTTTTATATCTCTCACATATACTTATATATGCTATTTATGCCAGAGATGTTGTGCTCATTTATTTATTCATTCATCAATTTATTAAACAATGTCATTGGGTGACAATGTGTTAGGTGTGAAATATAAACCACATCAGATATTGCTCTTCTGTGTTAGAAGGCCTTGAATCTGGTGTGAGTGAAGTAAAAGTCTTGTGTGGCTGTAATGGGGTAAGCAAAGGTGTGAATAAAAGGAGTGTGAAAATTGCTGAGAGTAGATTTTTAAGCACTGTCAAACAACAACAAAATAGGAGCTAACTATGTAAGGTAATGAAAGCATTTATTATCTTGATCTTGGTATAACCATGTTACAGTGCTTATGTATATCAAATGTATAAAATGTACAAAGGTGTACAATATTTGGAATTGTATATGTCAATTATTCCTCAGTAAAGTTTGGGAGGAAAAAGATCTGTAGAAAATTCTGAACACTGGTAATTAAAGTAGTAAGTAAAGCATTAAAAAAAATGTGTGGAGATGTCTGTAGAACTAAACCATGAATGATTATTTTATGAGTTATGTAAGTGATTTAGTTTTTTACCCCTAATAATAGCAAAATAATCAGGTATTTTAAGCATGTTGGTGGCAGTCCATTTTTTAAAAGAGGTATTTGTTTGGATAATGAATATGAATGAATGAACACTGAAACTTTGAGAACAGTTAGATATTAACGGTAATCTAGGCAAGGATGATGATGGTTTTGACTAATGATATGGCAATGAAGAAGGAAAGAAGTAAGATTTAGGGGATAGAATTGCCAGAACGTAGTGGTAGATTGGATGCAAAGAATATAAGAGAAAGTGAGTTGTTTAAGAATATCGTAATTAACATAGAATTAGAAGAAAGGAGTGAGAGTATGAATTGCATTAAATTTTAAACTAAATTAACTTTATAAGATATATAAATGAATATTACAGCAGCAAGTAGAATTTAAAAATGTTTTTGTTGATGCATATAGTAATAAGCATCAATTTAGTGGTTATCACTTGATTAACTTTTGTTAAATGACATCTATTATGTTCTTAAATTTTGCCAAGACCAGTTCCACCATAACCTGATTAGAGCTATCTACAGTTAATATCTAAATTTTCCTTGCCTTGGAATTCATTTTGGCTGACTGTTTTGTTCCCCAACAGTAGGGGCCTACCTTTTGGAAAAAGGTAGGAAAATACTCTGGAAAATACTCTTTGGAAAAATACTCTTCTGCTGCCTTAAGATAGAAGGCAAAAATGCCTGGAGATTATGAGACCTCTTGATGTTTAACTGTCATTTTTCCATGGCATAACCTCAATATGTTGTGTGAGGAAAGTATTTCAGGTACAATCATTAAAACTCTCTAGTGCTTATGACCCTCAACCATCCCACTAAGCTGTGCCATATTCATGAAATAATGTGCAGTTTGTAAGCTTGTACCTATACTTGTGATACTATATCCAGTTTGTAAGCAAGTCTGACTCTTATCTTCACCATATGCACCTTTCAGCATTGCCACTGTGATGCCCCTAAATGATGTGTTTGAATTAAGCAACTCCCTCACTCCTCAGCTCTCACTAGCAGCCAGTCATTTATTGGAATGCGGATGCCAGAAATCGGAGAAGAATTTAGCATTCTCCATGAACTCATTTATTTTATTTTTTATTTTTTTCCTATTTTTTTCATTGTGGCAAAATACACATAACATAAAGTTGACCATCTTAACTCATTTTAGCACTAACACATTCATAATGTGCAGCCATAACCATCACCACTCTCTAACTCTGTCAATCTAGTAAAACTCTTGAAACTTGAAAGTTTCAGCATCTTGAAACATCTTGAAATTCTACATCTGTTAAACAGTACCCTGCCCCTCTCTCCCCACAAAGTCCCTGAAATCACCATTCTGCTTCCTGGCCTCTATAGTTTTGACTGTGCTACATAGCTCATATAAATGGAATCATATGGTATTTGTCTTTTTTTGTTAGTGGCTTGTTTCACTCCCTGTAATTGGTTTGCTTATTTTAGACTGCTTTATGATGCAGAAGAAAAGGCTGCCACTGTAGCACCTAATTGTCACACTAAAATTCTGTCTACCCTCTGTCCCTTCAGTCATACCTTTTGAAGTAGGAGACCTTGCACTGTCTACACTTTTCCCAGGAAACTTAAATAAATGAAAATTCTCCTACTGCTCCAAGTTCTTCAGCTATATAGTATGCCTCTTTTTCAATATTCCTTTGGTGATTTTGTGACTTCTCGGAGGCTAATTTTTTTATGTCAGCAAGAGAAGATTAGAATTATTTAGCAGATTTGTCATGGTTACAGTATTCCACATAAAATTTTAGTATTTTGGTTTCCTTACACAATTAATATTTTTGCTTGTATTTTTTTAAACATAATTTAAGATTAGTCAAGAAGCAACATTTTGGACTAAAACATCATTTCAGAAAACAGAATTACATGTGCTTGATGATGTTGTAAATGTTAATTCCAGTTTTACATAAATACCAAAACGTTTGATAGATTTTCAACTTAACCTTATCTTGTTCTGCCTTGATTGTGGGAGTGGAGATATCTGTAGCATGGCATTTAAAGTTCAAGAGAACTGATTGTAGATTAAAAAGATTAACCCCAAAACAATGCTGCCATTACTATTACCTGGCATTTTTAGTAGATTGGCCTTTCAGATTCTGAAATATTTTAATCTCCCTGTAAGACTGATTGCATTTGAATATGGTGGCCCTGAAATTATTGTATGGTAATTAGAAACATGCTAGTGGTTTAAATTGGCAAATCACTGTGTATTATTAACTGCTGCTCTGTTTGTTATGTGAATACTTCAGGTTGCTGCCTTGTGCAATGTATGAATTGCTAAAGGGATAAATAATTTACTTTCAAGGCAGTTGGCTGCCACTATCCAAGTTAACTCCATGTTCCATAAAAATATTGCTATATCTTAACTGATTCTTTGAATTCTTTGATCCTGTCAGCACTTTCTTAAGTTAAGCATTTTGGTTAATTCTTATCTTAATCTGTCTACAAAAGTTCAGAAAATTATTATCCCTGAACAGTTTGCAAAGAATAGGTATTGACTGTTCTTTAAATATTTGGTAGATTTCTCCTGTGAGACCATCTGGCTCTGGACTTTTGTTTGTTGGGGGAATTTTGATTGCTCATACAATTTCTCTGCTCTTTTGGGTCTGTTCAAGTTTTCTCTTTCTTCCTGTTTCACTTTTGGTTGTTTACATGTTTCTAGGAATGTATCTGTTTCTTCCAGATAACCCAATTTGTTGAGTATATAGTTTTTCATAATATTCTTTTATAATTATTTGTATTTCTGTGGTGTTGTTTGTGATCTCTCTCATTCATGATTTTATTTGGGACCTTTCTCTTTTTGATAAGTCTGGCTAGGAGTTTATCAATTTTATTAATTCTTTCAAAGAACCAGCTCCTGGTTTCATTGATCTGTTCTACTGGATTTTTTGTTTGTTTCTATATCATTTATTTCTGCTCTAATCTTTATTATTTCCCTTCTTTTGCTGTCTTTAGGCTTTATTTGCTATTCCTTTTTTAGCTCCTTTAGGTATAAGGCTAGGGTTGTATATTTGAGATTTTTCTTGCTTTTTGAGGTAAGACTGTAATGCTATATAGTTCCCTTTTATGACAGCTTTTTCTACATCCCAAAGATTTTGGATTGTCTTGTTTTCATTTTCAAGTGAAAATGAAATTTCATGTATTTTTAAATTTCTTCTTTAATTTCCTGGTTGACCCATTCATTCTTTAGTAGGAAGTTCTTTAACATCCATGTATTTGTGGTCTTCTGAATTTTTTTTCTAGTGGTTGACTTCTAGTTTCATAGTGTATTAGATCTTCTTGTTGGCTAGACCTCCTTCTTATGATATAGTACCCTTCTTTATCTCTTGTCATGGTCTTTGGTTCAAAGTCTAGTCTGTCTGGTGTAAGTATTGCTATTGCAGCTTTCATTTGAATGATATTTATCCATCTCTTCCATCCCCCTTTCAATCTACAGGTGTCTTTAGGTCTAAAATGAGTCTCCTGTAGGGAGCATTTAGATGGGTCTTATTTTTTCATCCATTCTTATCCATAGGTATCTTTTAATTGGAGCATTTAATCCATTTAAATTCAGAGTAATTATTGATAGATATTAAATTAGTGCCACTTTATTATTTGTTTTGGTGTTGTTTCTGTAGATTTTTCTCTGTTCCTTTCTAGTCTTTGTCACTTTTGGCCTTTCCTTCTCAAAGAGTTCCTTTTAATATTTCTTGTAGGGCTAGTTTAGTGGTCGTGAACTCCTTTAGTTTTTGTTTGTCTAGGAAATTCTCTTTCTCTCCTATTCTGAATAACAGCCTTTTTGGATAGAGTATAATTGGCTACATCTTTTTCCCATACAGCATGTTAAATATATCATGCCACTTTCTTCCTGCCTGCTAAGTTTCTGTGGAGAGATCTGCTGCTAACCTTAATTGTCTTCCCTTATAAGTTAGGGATTTATTTTGTCTTGCTGCTTTTAGGATTCATTCCTTATCTGTGTTTTCTGCAAATTTTGCTACACTATGTCTTGGTGTTGGCCTGTTTTTATTGATTTTGGTGGGAGTTCTCTGTGGTTCCTGGATATGGATGTCTGTTTCCCTACTTTGAATCTCAGTTATTGCATTTTTTCACTTTAGCCTGACTAGTTTTTAGATGTTTTATCTTTGCAGTAAGGGACTCCCTAATATCTTCTATGCTTTTCTCAAGCCAAATAGTATCCTTATGGTTGTTGCTTTAAATTATGAATCATGCATATCACTTATATCAATGTCTATAGCAGCATTATCAATAACAGCCCAATTATGGAAAGAACCCACAGGTCCATTGACTGATGAATTGATAAAGAAGTGGCATGTTTATACAATGGAATATTACTCAGCCATAAAAAGAATGAAATCTTGCCATTTGCAATGATGTAGATGGAGCTAGAGTCTATCATGCAAAGTGAAATAAGTCAGAGAAAGACAAATACCAGATGATTTCACTCATATGTGGCATTTAAGAAACAAAAGAAATGAATATAGGGGGAAAAAAGAGGGACAAACCATAAGAGATTCTTAATTATAGAGAACAAACTCAGGGTAGCTGGAGGGGAGGTGGGTGCGGGATGGGTTAAATGGGTGATGGGTATTAAGGGGGGCACTTGTTGTGATGAGCTCTGGGTGTTGTATGTAGGTGACGAATTACTAAGTTCTACTGCTGAAACTAATATCACACTGTATGTTAACTAACTGGAATTTAAATAAAAACTTGAAACTACAAATAAAAAAGCGAGAGAGAGAGAGAGAGAGAGAGAGAAAATAAACAAACTAAAACTATGTACAGCAAATTATACAACCTCATACACATAAGCAAAAGATGCCAGACACAGATCAGTATATACCTTATTATTTTGTTTATAGAAAGTTAAAAAATAGACAAAAGCCCACCTTTGGTGTCCAAAGGCAGATAGTGTGTACCTTGCAAGGGTAGGAGTTTAAATGAGTATAAGAAGAGTTTTTGGTGTGCTGGTAATGTCATTTATTGATCAGAGTACTTAGTACACAGGCTTGTATCATTTAGGAAAATTTATTGAGCTATATATGTATGATTTGGCCTCATTGCTTTTTTAGATATTATGACTCAGTTAAAAGATTCATACCCTCTCCCTAAAAAAAGAGAAAATTGATATCTCAGAAAGTAACAATAGTCACTGTAGGAAGCTCAAATAAATCCAGCCTCTCTTGAGATGACTTAGTAAGACAGAAATTTATTAATATTATAAAAATGTGAAGAATAATTAACAATTTGACCCAATTTATCTATCTTCCTTTATCCCTGTCTTTCTTTCTTTTTTCCTTCTATCTACACCATTTGAGTTTTCTAGAGAAAACAAAACCAATAGGATATATAAGCATATACATATTATAGATATGTATGATAATACATACATACATGTATACATAGATATACACACATACACATATACACAGAAATATTGATTATAAGGAATTGGCTCATGCTGTTATGGAGTCTGAGAGGTCCCACAGTCTGCTCTTGACAAGCTGGAGAATCAAGAAAGACAGTGAGATATCCCATTCCAAGTCTGAAATCTTGAGAACCAGGAGAATTGATACTGTTAAGACCCAGTCTGAGGACAGAAGAGTAATGAATGAGTATGGCAGAGAGAACAGATTATATAAATATATAATATATAGTATGTATATTTTCACTTTACTCAATAATAACCCTGGCATTTTTTGAGACATCTTTTTAATCAGTAATTTACTGTTCAGCAATGTCAAATTTGTTACTTCTTTCCCCATATTGAGTTTCTAATTTTGGTTATTATATATTAAAATCTTAGATATTTTGTCTTCAAAAAAAACTTCTTGTTCAATTTTTAGAAATCATGACTTTTCATTATAATTTCAATACCTCCTTTATATTTTAAGAATACTATAAGGAAACTAATATTCTATAAGTAATAATTATCATTATTATCATCTTTTAGCAGTCTGGCTCATTAACATGTTCAATGATTTTTAAAATATTGTGTCCTCGTATTTAATTTTTAATTGGTAGGAGTTTCTGGAGGTTGTTATTTGAAGATCATTTTTTCAGTATATTTGTTTCCATTCAGCACCAAAGATAACTACTGATTCAGGGCTACACCAAAATAAAATATTAACTAGTCTGTTTTGAACCACACAAATAATATAGATTCAGGTTCATATGGGCATATGATTAGGTATTCTTAAAGGATGATTATTTTATTTTGTTCTCCTGTAAGTAGAATTTGAGAAAGACATGTGTTCTTACTCTGTTTAGGATGATTTTTCTCTGTAAAGTGCTATCCTTCGGGGTTCCAAGTTTCATGAGGGTAGAAGTGGAGTATCTGTCTAATATGACCCTAAAGTGTTGGCAATATTCAAGCTGTGTCTCTTGTACTCTAAACCAAACACCAGTTAAAACCCAGGCTTTATCCTACCAGATATCCCCAAGGAAACTGCCAAGGGCTAGCTCACCTCTTTTTTTGTAATAAGGCTTTCTTAACCTTTGTGTAATTGATTTTCCTGCCATTCCAACCATGGAATAGAAAATTCTAACATTTTATGGAGAAATTATTCAGTATGTTGGATCAAGAGGGTTTCCTCAGAAAATTCAGTCAGCATTTGCTACAAATTTAAGTAAGTAGTCTTCTTAAATTTTTAAAAATGTGATTATTTTACCTAGGTGAGTAAAATCTTTCAGTAGATCACTTTGATTTTAGGATAAATTATGAAGTACTGAACCTGAGGTCTAAACCTGTTTCTCCTACTTAATCTCATGACATCCCAACTCAGCCCATGACATCAGTAAGTTTGACTTACACATTTGCATTACTCAACATATGCCCTGGTCTCTCAGTCCTCCATGACTGTGCTTTGATAATAATGCCTAATAAAAGGCCCTAAAATATTAGCTGGTTGCTTAAGAAAGTTTGTATTTATTTTTTTATGAAGGGATTTTCATATCATCTTCAGTTTGGGCAGATTTTGATGCTGGATTTAGAGAAACTTGAGCTAACTTCAGGCTTTAGATTTAGACAGTTCTCTATTTGTCTTCATTCTGGGCATTAGACTAAAGGAGAAATGGCTCCTGGAGCACTTCTTTTTTCTTGCTTGTAGTCAGAAACTCAAGAGAAGAGAGCAGGAACGCACAAAGTTTCTTAAGGTCATGGCTCAGAACTGGCATGTTTTCTTTTCTTTTCTCTTTTCTCTTCTCTTCTCTTCTCTTCTCTTCTCTTCTCTTCTCTTCTCTTCTCTTCTCTTTTTTCCTTTCTCTCTTTCCTCCTATTTCTGCCTACAAGCAGACACATGGTCAAGCATAAAATCTGGGGTGGGGAAAGGTCCTACCAACAATGAATTATGGCAGGGGAGGGGTAGGTATATTGTGAGAAAATGATACGATTTAACAAGTCTCTGAAAAAATGACATTATAGTCTTATAATATCCATTAAAAGTATGTAGAAACAAAAAGGGGAAGTATTTACCAGAGTATTAAAACTTAATGTTTATGATATTACTCATTATCTTATCCACAGAGGTAGTTGTGTTTAACTTAATTGATTTTATAATAATATATTTTGAAGTTTTAGAAATTGATTTACTTAAATTTTTTTTCAAAGTTTATATTCTAAATGTGTCACATACAACACAATGACAATCATCAATGTGTTATTTCATATTACCCTTGCTCCAAAATCATTTTTTCTATTTCATATTGTTTGTAAAATTTTCATTTCTTATTTTCAGTTTTTCTAAACCTTAATATTAATCTACCATAGGATTTCTCATAATTCTCTGTTTATTTTTTAGCTTCTGGTAACATATTTTATTAAATATAGTTATTGGGGTAAACCAAAATTAAAAAGGAATATAACACAGTATATATCAAGCTCAACATCTGGATATTTATTAAAGCAACTTCAATGTTATGTAAAGAATACTTGATTGTATTTCATAGGTACTGTGATAATTGCTTTGGCAATGTTAGACTAATATCTGTCAGTTAAAAAAAAAAACATTAGTTGCTATAGACTGAATGTGTCTCCTCAGAATTCATTTGTTGAAGCCCTAATCCCCAAGGTGATCGTGTTGGGAGGTGGGGCCATTGGGCTATGAGGATAGAACCTTCATGAATGGGATTAGTGCCCTTATAAGAGACATGACAGAGATGTCTCTCTGCCAATAATGGATACAGCAATAAGACAGCTGTTTGCAAACTAGGGTTCACCAGAATCCAACCATGATGGCATCTTGATTTTGGATTTCTCAAATTCTAGAATTGTGAGAAATAATTTTTTGTTGTTTAAGCCACCTAGGCTTGTAGTATTTGCTAAAGCAGCCTTAAATATGTTGTTTTATTAGAACATAAACCTAAAATTTGTTTAAGGTAGGTGAAAGAGTTGGCCAGAATTAAATACATTAAATACATGGAAGCCACATGAGGATTAATTGTTTTTATTTCAGTGTTCAATTAATTAGTCAATTTAGACAACTTCTATTCTAACCAGTTAGTTGTTTAAGTTGAGCTAATTAGTTATGCAACTAAGACTGCCATTCAACAGGAATAAAATAGGTGAAACATCTCTGTACAGATATAAGCCGAGAGATATTTTGTCTTCTTGCTGAGAGAATTATATGACATACTGATTTCTTAAAGTATATGCTATTTGCTTTTAAACATGTATAGCTACCTCTGAGGCTCTCCTCAGGTCTGTTCATTTTATCTGAGAAAACTATTTTCATCATAAAAATACTACTGAATTATCATGTAAATAGTATGATGAAAAATGTGAGCAATAATCTACTAAAATATTTGGACACTTTCTCAATAAAACTCAGACTGCATTAAGCTCCAAAACAAAACAAAACACAACACATCTTTGTTTAATAGATATTAATTGTGAAGGAAACTTCAATAATAGTAATATACTTTCTATATAATATAGGATCACTTTAGATTCACAGTAGTATATGACTCTTGTGCCTGTAGCCTAGTGGCAATATTTTATGTCTTCATTGTAGCATTGACACTCTTCTTTCACAGAATTGAAG
Organism: Enhydra lutris kenyoni; assembly: GCF_002288905.1. Classification (NCBI taxonomy): domain Eukaryota; kingdom Metazoa; phylum Chordata; class Mammalia; order Carnivora; family Mustelidae; genus Enhydra; species Enhydra lutris. The sequence goes on along the minus strand of NW_019154111.1, from coordinate 15,976,961 downwards.
CTGATCTCATCCTAAAATTTTTCTTGTGTTCTTTAAATGTCATTAAAGGGAAATATGAATAAATACTTCTGAGAAATTCTGAAAGGAAATAAAGAAAATTAGGAATTTCCCCCATTTTTTTTCTTTAAAAAGATAACTAAGAGGCACTAAAAAAAAAACATTAATTCTCATGTCCATTTACTGAAATCATCAAAGATATGTCAGTCACAGTTTGGTGGTCTAATCTCAACAGATTGTGCGTCTCAGAACTATTATGACAAATAATAATTGCACAAGCTTTTACCTTTTATCATCTATCTTGAATAATGGTCACACCCAGCATATGCTATCTTCCAAATAAAGATCATCATACTGGAGATATATATATATATACACACACACACACACACACATATATATATATATATGTTTTTCATAAATGTTTGAATGATTATTTCCCAAAATAAAGATTTCCAAATAACCCAGTATCTAAGGAAGTGTCTACAATAGTTACAAATTTTTCTCCTAAATTTAAGAGTTTTAACTATCTTTCTCAATTGCCTGTTGATAAATACATACTGAATTTTAGCATTGCTGAAATGATTTCTTAAGTAATTATAATGTTCATAGTTATACAAAAGAATCTGTTAGCTGCCTGAATAGCTTCAAGTTTAAGTTCTAATGAGAAAACAAATTAAATATTAAGAATAAGGGATAATGAAGCATCAGGGTTTTAGAAAGTATCTAATTTTCTCTTCAAATAATATCTTACTGAACATATGTCTTCAAAAGATTTTTAGCATGGATTTTCCTCAGCCTCTTGTGTATTTTCTGCAATATCTAGTTACAAAGTGTTCACTCCTTACAAAAAGACATGTAAGGAATATTAGTTACCTTTCTTAAGCAGTGGTATGCTTTAAAGCCTTTTTAGAGTTCTGTTATTCCTTGTAATTAATTTAGTCCAAAGGATGGTAAAATATTTGGCTAATCTAAACTACAGGACTTTATATCATTTGGGTTACCTTTATTATGCAGCCCACATATAAGTAAACAAATTTAAAACAAATATCTTGTCAGAGAGCAAGATTATATATGCACACAAATTTTGCTTGTGACTTTTTTTTTTTAAGATTTTATTTATTTATTTGACAGAGAGAGATCACAAGCAGGCAGAGAGGCAGGCAGAGAGAGAGGAAGGGAAGCAGGCTCCCCTCTGAGCAGAGAGCCCGACGTGGGACTCGATCCCAGGACCCTGAGATCATGACCTGAGCCGAAGGCAGCAGCTTAACTCACTGAGCCACCCAGGTGCCCCTGCTTGTGACTTTCATCTAAAATCAGACTACAAAGAAGAGCTGAAGTAAACCCTATAAAAGGCTTTTAGGCTAAGGGTGGAGTGGAACTGAGAGAATTCTTCTCCCAGGTCGTCTATACTTTCACCTAAGGAAGACAGGGGAAGGGCCACAATCAGAAAACTTGAAGTAAGGAAGTTAGGCTAAACAATATCTGGAGGCCCAGAAATCAGGGAGTAATATGAAGAGTAAAGACTCTACAACCATCACAAGTACATGTAGCAGAGCTAGAAATCAAGGAGAGACTTCCCACTTCCGAAAGCTTACAACTCAACTTGGAAGCATAAGCAGATTTTTAGAATTTCACCAGAGTTTAAATCCCAGATTCTGCTAAAGAAAAAGATGTGAGTTCATATTTAAAATATTTAAAGCCATTGTGAACTGATTCTAGCTGAAAATTAAGTTAAGCCCAGAATTAAGTAAACTGCCAATAAATTCTATATAAGAAAGAATATGACAGTTTATGGGGGTAAGTATTATTTATTTATTTACTTGCAGTACAATAAAAACAGTAATAAAAAATTATAATGAACATACAAAAAAATCAGGAAAATGTGGACCATGGTTGAGAGCAGCAGTGATCATTATAAACAGATACTAAGATGCCCTAGATGTTGGGATTATCACATCAGATTTAAAATGACTGTAACAAAAAAAGGATTTTGTGGGAAAGTTTTAGAGAGAATAAAGATACGGGAATTTTTGTAGATATATGTGAACTACATAAAGAACAAATAGAAAGGCTCTAAATTATACACAAACATACTCCCCATGTCAGAAATAAAGAATTCATTGAATTCATTGAATGAGCTTAACCTAAGACTTGATTCAAAAAGGAAAGGATCATTGAAGAGAAAATATACAAGCAGAAATAAAAATATGAAAGAATTAGAAGAAATAGAGAAATATCAAGGATATGAGAGAAAATATCAAATGGTCTACCATATATGTAGTTGGAGTCTCAAAAGAACAAAAGTAAGATAATGGGAAAGAAGAAATATTTAGAGAAAATGACCAAAAGAGACTTCAGAAAATTGATTTTAAAAAATCAGCCCAGAGCTTTAAGAAGTTCAGTGAATGCCCCAAGGAGTATAAACAGATAAATAGAAAATATATTGGCTCACTCATACATGCAAATACACACACACATTGCAGCTAAACTGTTAAAAGTTAAAGTCATATTCTTTTTTAAAAGATTTTATTTATTTATTTGATAGCAAGAAAGGGAACACAAGCTGGTGGGGTGAGGGTGGAAGAGGGGGAAGCAGGCTTCCCGCTGATTAGGGAGCCATATGTGGAGTCTTGATCCCAGGACCCTGGGATCAGGACCCAAGCTGAAGGCAGATGCTTAATGACTGAGCCACCCAGGCCCCCCATAAAATCATATCCTTAAAAGGAGAAATCAGAGGAAAAAACCTTCTTTATATATAGGAGAAAAATAACGCTAATAAAGATCAACTTCACACCAGAAATAATAAATAATATTTGAATATGATTTAAATACTAAAGGAGAAATTATAACTCAAAGTAGAATTCTAACTCTAGTTCACCTTCACAAAATCATCCTCAGACAGACAAAAGCCAAGTAAGGATGTAAGTAATGAATAAATGAAGAATGAATGTAAGAATGTAAAACTGAATGAAGAGCAGAGGAAATGGAAAATAACTGGTACCAGGCAAACGTAGTTGTTTTTCTTAGTTTCTTTCAAAGATTAGTAAGCGATTAAAGCAATCACGTTAACATTATAATGTAGCATGTATGGCATACATAAAAAAACTAATAATATAATAGAAGCATAAAAGCTTGGATAAATTTTTTTTGTACTGTGGATGAAGTAGCATATCGTTTGAAGCTACAGTGTCATAAAAAATCCACATACTAACATGGGGTTAATATCCAAAATATATAAAGAATTTATACAACATAACACATGTAAAAAGCCAAATAATCCGAATAAAAATGGTCAGAAAACATGAACATATGGCCCACAGACACATGAAAAGTTGCTCAACATCACCACTAATCATCAGGGAAATGCAAATCAAAACCATGATGAGATATCACCTCATACCTGTCAAAATGGCTAAAATCAAAGAAGAAATAGCAAGTATAGGTGAGGATGTGGAGAAAAAGGAACCCTCATTTACTGTTGGTGGGAACGCAAACTGGTGTAGCTACTCTGGAAGACAATATGGAGTTCCCTTAAACAATTAAAATAGAATACCCTATGATCCAGTGATGGTACTCCTGGGTATTTAACCAACAATACAGAAACGCAAACTGGAAAGTGATATATGTACCCCTTTACTTTTTGCAGCATTTTTTTTACAGTAGCCAAATTATGGAAGCAATCCAAGTGTTCATTGAAAGATGAATGGATAGAGAAGAAGTGGTGTGTATATGTATATGTGTGTCTGTATGCAATGGAATATTATTTAGTCATAAAAAGAATGGAATCTTGCCATTTCCAATGACACTGGTGGAACTAAAGAGAAAAATACCATATTTCACTCATATGTGGAATTTAAGAAACAAAACGAATGAGCAAAGGAAGAAAAAAAAGTAAAACTAAGAAATAGAGTCTTAACTATAGAGAACAAAGTGACAGTTACCAGAGGGGAGATAGGTGATAGGAATTAAAGAGTACACTTATCATGATGAGCACTGAGTAATTTTTAGAATTATTGAGTCACTATATTACACACCTAAAACTAATATAACTCTATATGTTAATTATACTAGAATTAAAACAAATTAAAAAAAATGCATTTGGCAGTATCTATGGAAATCACTAAACACAGGAAAAAGAGACGTAGTTGAGATATCAGTACACGAGATAAAATCAAATACTTCAGTCTTAACAATTCACTCACCAGGAGGTAGAAAAGTAAGAACAAAGAACAAATTGCTAAATATCAAACAAATGAAAAAATGGGGACGTCATTTTATGAGGCTGTTTGTGTTCCCACAAAATTCATATGTTAAAAACCTAACCCCCAGGGAATAATATTAGGAGGTGGAGACTTTGGGAGGTACTTAGGTCATGAGGGTGGAGCTCTCACGAATGGAATTACTGCTCTTAGAAAAGAGTCCCCACAGAGCTCTCTAGTCCCTTCCACCATGTGAGGACACACTGTGGCAGCCTTTAAAAGTGCCCTCATTTGACCACGTTGTCACCTGATCTTGGATTTATAATCTCCAGAATTGTGAGAAATACATTTTTGTGTTTATAAGTAATATAGTTTGTGGCATTTTGTTATAGGAGCCTGAACAGACTAAGACAGGCCAGCATAATTCATATATCAAAACATGAAAAGTAACGTAAGGCAAAAGTTAGAAAACATTATTGCTCTTGAATATAGATAAAAAATTTCTTAAAATATTAGCAAATCAAAATTAACAATAATGAAAAAGTAAGTAAGCTGTGTTATCTCAGAAATTTAAGTTTGGTTTAGTTATAGAAAATTAATAAATGTAATAGTAATAAATCAAATTAGCAGAATAATTGAGAAATTATGTAATTATCTCAATAACTACCCCCAAAAAACTTGAAAAATTCACACCTGTTATATACTGTTATGTAAAAAATAATACAATAACAAAACTGTCAGCAAGCCTGGAATACAGGAGAACCCCCTCAGTCTGATAATGGCTATTTATAAAAAACCTAGTTAACACCCATAAAGTTGGAACATTAAACACTTTCCTCCTACTTCAGGGAAATGGCAAGGATATCTGCTCATGCCACTTCTATTAAACATTTCCTACATATTTTAACCCATACAATAAGGCAAGATAAACAAAACTATAAATATTAGAAAACAAGAGGCTCTTTTCATTTACAGAAGATTTTATTTTCATTGTTTAAAGATTTTTTTAATACAAACTACTAAAATATATAAGGGAGTTAATAAGGTCACAAAACAATATAGAGCAGTCTATTTTGTTTTTATATATTTGCAATGAAATGTTTTAAAATGTAAAATATGGTAGCATAAAAATCAAATGTCTAGGAATAAAATTTTTAAATGTGAAATGACTAATTTGGAAGCTACAAATTGTTACTGAGAGAAATTAATAAAAGATCTAAGTTAATGGGGAGAAGTATCAAGTTTGGGAATTGGAAGAACCGATTGTTAAGGTGACTCTTCCCAAATTTGATATGTAGGTTCTGGTGACATGTTTTGAAGAAACAGACATAATTATATAACTTATGTGGAAGTAATGAGGATATAGAATAGCTAATTCAGTTTTTCTTTAAACTGATCAGCTTTCTTTTAAAAAATAAGCTTAAGGACTTAATTACTTAATTTCAAGAATTACTATGAAACTATAGAAATGAGACTGCTATATTGGTATATAGAATTACATTAAGTGTAATTAAGTAGAATGTCCAAAAACAGACTCTCATATATTCAATAAAATGATTTTGACAAAGATGCTAAATCCAATAGGGAAAGAAAAATCTTTTTAACAAATGTTGAAATATTGGATATCCACATTAGAAATAAATGAAAGTCTTCTATAACCCTTCAAAACATCAAAATAAATCATAATAAATCATAAAGCTTTTAGAGGAGAACATAGGAGTTTATTTTATTGGACAACAAACAAAGAACACAGACTATCAAACAAAATGAAATAAAAAAATTAGTCAACAACAAAAATGTAGATATCTATTCCAGCCAAAGAAACTATTCATAAAATAAAAAAAAAAAAAAAAAAAAAAAACAACCAATACTGGTGGACATATATCACAACATGTATTTATGACTCAAAGTATTTATTCTAAATATATATCATATATAAATGAATAATAAAATGATTAATAACAATATAAAATGGATAAAAGGTATGAGTACAGACTTCACAAGTTAATACACGCTAATGACTTTTAAGCAAGTGAAAAGATGCTCAGGATAATCAATATGCACATCTAGATTAAATCCACGATGAAATACTACTCTAATACACCAGAATGTATGGACCAGAAGTTTTTGACAAAACAAAATGTTGATAAGGATCCTTTCATCTCTCCATTGCTGTTTGGAGTATAAAATATTTTAAGTTTCTTTTAAAATGAATACATACCTTTTGTTCAATCTGGTAATTTAATTCCTAGGTACTTACAGAAAAGAAATAAGACTATATGCTCAAGTAAACTTAGAGAAGAATGATAAGCCTTCTTTATAATGTGCAAACAGAAACAATCACAATGCCCCAAACCAGAAAAAACAAATCATTTTATATATCTATCTGATAAAATACTATTAAGCAACAAAACCAAACAATAAAAGCAAATGCATATAAGCTCACATATATAGATACACAGAATATCATGGATGATTCTCGATCAACTGACACATCATAGATTAATCTCAAAAATTTTATGATAAGTGGGGCGCCTGGGTGGCTCAGTGGGTTAGGCCTCTGCCTTCGGCTCGGGTCATGATCCCAGAGGCCTGGGATCGAGCCCCGCATCCGGCTCTCTGCTCTGTGGGGAGCCTGCTTCTCCCTCTCTCTCTGCCTGCCTCTCTGCTTACTTGTGATCTCTGTCAAATAAATAAATAAAATCTTAAAAAAAAATTTATGATAAGAGAAAAAAGCCATAAAAATAAGTACATACTGCATGGATCCAAAGTCAAAATTAATCTATGGTGATTGAAATCAAATAATTTGGAGAGGAAGGAGGCACCAGGGATCTTTCTGTGTGAAAAGAACAGACATGTACTACACCTTGTTTGGGGTGATAGCTTCATAGGTCTTTTAAAACTAACCTAAAGAGCTGTTTAAAATCCATGCATCTCTTTTATGCATGTAATTAAGAAGCAAATCTTGAATTTCTAAACACACAGAAGCTGAAACAATATAAAGACATAAATAGGCAACAGCAAAGTTTCACATTGCTTGGTCACTGCTGATTCGTCAGACAGAATATCAACAAAAATAATGAAACATCTGCTTTGAAGAATGAGTTCTCTTATCTGATACGGTACAAAAATACCACAGGATACTGAAATGATATTTTGTATAAAAACAGTTATAAAGACTGAGTGTCCACTGACTTGCCCCTGAAATGGATATGTGTAAAAATATTTTCCAACTTATTTATCTGTTGTTTGAATAAAACCTGCTTAAAAAGTAAGTGTATTTTATATATTATTAAGTTAATAAGACTAGTTAACCTTCTAAGTCAGAGATTTTTTCAACTGATAAGAGGATGTGGAAGATGAAACTCCTCTGGTTATTAATTGCACTGCAATGCGGTTTTCTCAACAGGGTGTCTCTTCTAAGTAGCATTCTACCATTTGCAACCCCTAGGCAATAAATTCTGAAGATGTAATAGTTGCTTGAAAACAGGACTTTTCAAACTGAGAGATGTTATTTATTCTTTCCAGTATTCTGCTATTTGTGTGGTTGGCTATGTATCTATCATGCCTTAATTCCTAGGTAATTATACTTTATACCTGATGCTTGAAATCATAATGAACCAAAAACCAGGGTTCTGATGAAATTGGGACCAAAATATTGTGCTAACAAGTAGCACAGTGGTTGTAAACTATGGCTGCCTATTACAATCAGCAGAGGTTTAAAAATAAGTAAATAAAGAGCCTGAGTTCCATCCCAGAAGAATTTAATTGTGATCTGGGAAGTCATCCTAAGGCATCACTAATTTTTAAAATCTTGTCAGTTGATTTTATTGTGCTACAAGGGTGTAGATTTGATGGTAGCAAATACTAAATGTTGATGCCTGAACTGTATCAAAGGATACAATAGGAGAGTAGACAGGTGGGCATAAGAGCCCAATTATTACTAAACCCAGCACAGCTGGGAGCAATAATCAACTGACAGAGAACCATGATTGGCAGCCTGGAAAAAAAAGTATGGATTACCTTGAGCTATTGAAGGATGAAAACTGAAGAAAGTTATAGTGGTCTATAATTTTATGTACTGAACTTTTTAATTAATGATTTTGCTCTTCTGCATGAAGTGGGATTTTTAGCATGAGGAATGTTGCAAGTAGTGGTTCTCATTGTGCAAGAAAATCATCTCTTATATAAACTGTAAATGAAGTCTTACTCTAGAAGTTTTTTCAAGTTCTTGGTAGAACTCCTGAATCTGCTTTTTTTTTTAAAGATTATTTATTTATTTATTTGACAGAGAGAGATCACAAGTAGACAGAGAGTCAGGCAGAGAGAGAGAGAGAGAGAGGGAAGCAGGCTCCCTGCTGAGCAGAGAGCCTGATGCGGGACTCAATCCCAGGACCCTGAGATCATGACCTGAGCCGAAGGCAGCGGCCCAACCCACTAAGCCACCCAGGCGACCCCTGAATCTGCTTTTTAAATCCTATTTATTCTGATGCAGTTGGTCCACAGTTTGTGTTTAGATAAATAGTGGTCTAACGCATGAAGATGTTCTAGACGGAATAAATTCTGTGATCTAAAAAGGAAATGAAACCAATATCAAGGGAAAAAATGTGAAATAAAGAAGAAAGGAAATAAACTCTATCACTTGATCATGTCAAGTCTTTTCGTGGAAAAAAAAATGAGTTCTCTTTATTACAGAAAAATGAGGACTCATAGGCAATGTCAGATATAAGCAGTAAGAAAATAAACAAGATTACATCTAACATCAGCTGTAGCATTAATATTCTGTGATTCAGTTATCTTTAGGTGATGTGTAGGGTTAGCCATATAATTGGAAAAGCATTTCCTGTTTGTTTATATGTGAGGACCAATTGAATGATTCTAACTCCACATGATTTAATTCTTGATTCAAGAATGTGTTTTGTCGGGGCGCCTGAATGGCTCAGTGGGTTAAAGCCTCTGCTTCGGTTCAGGTCATGATCCCAGGGTTCTGGGATTGAGCCCCACATCGGGCTCTCTGCTCTGGCGAGAGCCTGCTTCCTCCTCTCTCTCTGCCTGCCTCTCTGCCTACTTGTGATCTCTATCTGTCAAATAAATAAATTAAAAAAAAAAAAAGAATGTGTTTTGTCGGGGCACCTGGGTGGCTCAGTGGGTTAAAACCCCTGCCTTCGACTCAGATCATGATCTCAGGGTCCTGGGATTGAGCCCCACATCGGGCTCTCTGCTCAGTGGGGAGCCTGCTTCCTCCTCTCTCTGCGTGCCTTTCTGCCTACTTGTGATCTCTGTCAAATAAATAAATAAAATCTTTTTTAAAAAAAAAGAATGTGTTTTGTCTAGTTTCTATGTTAACAGTGATCAAATGTAGTTGCAGTTGGAATCATTAGGGGGATCTTTCTGGAAACACTCATATTTGGATCTCATGTCTAGGGACAGAGCTTGGGCATTGTCAAACTTTTAAAGTTCTTTGGATGACTGTTAACATGCAGCAGATTTTGAGAGTGACTGCCTTAAGTTAAAGTTGGCTTATTAACATTATCACTGAACTAACTGAGAATTATGTATTAAGAATTGTTTTAAGGACCTGAACTACTAAGTGAGTCTCAGCTTCATATACTATTGTCAAATCACTGCATTACGGATAAACTTAATCTTTCTTAGAGAAAAAAAAATAGAGTAGTTGAAACCAGTACAGAATTATAATTGGAATTTTGCACAGTTTACCCCACTTCCCTATTTTTTCTCTGGCCAGTCAAATGAGTCTCCCTGAAGCCAATACCAGAGCATATGTTTGTTTCATTTTTCAACAGAAATATTTATATTGACCTACCTAGCACTTCTTTATAAGAAGTTTATAATAAAATATTTCAAAGGTATTCACAGATCTAAAGTCATATGTCAGTGATAAATAATAATTACCCTTTGTGTTTGACTCCCTACTTACTGATCAGACTGCAGGTCTATTAGGATCTTATGACTCCAGAGCCTATTCACTTGCCAAATGTTTTAATAGAAGGTATTTTAAGGAAGCATAATTGCATGTAATCATGCGACTTCATTTTATGGCTATGGCCATAAAAAATATTTCGTTCCTGCAAAGTGACAGAAATAATAGTACGTTAATCCAAATAGGAGATAGATAGATAGATATAGATGATATAGATATAGATGATATAGATATAGATATCTATATATATCATTTAAGGAAATAGTTTAATTCAAATATAAGAAGGGACTAAAACTATCTACTACATTAAAATATCACTTCTGAAGCCATTCAAGTAAAAACATCATCTTAATACTTTGTGCAATATTGCAAATATTGTGCTTCTATTTTTATGAAGCCATGACAATAAATACAATTTTTGGGTTACATACAATTTATGCTCTTTCTTTCCTTTTGATTCCAGACCTATTCACTAAAACACCAAGTTTTGGTTTTTGGTGTAGTCTCTACAATGAAATCAAAAGCTTTAAAAGTAATGCGTAGTGTTGAGGCAGTGAGAGCAAGAGACTGGAAAAGAGAGAGAAAGAAGAGAAGTCTGAACTTCATATACCTCAGTGGCAAATTTCTAGGAACTGTTTGCTCTCCTTTTAAATGAATTTCTAGCTGCCTCGCACCTTGCTGGCACGGACATATTCCACGTGTCCTTTATCAGCTGTGAAAATGACTAAACTGGAAAAAGAAAAAAGTTTTCCAGTAGACAGTGGTAGTGTCTATTTCAAAGTGGACCACCCCTGCCCACTGTCTTGGAGGTGCTCACAGGAGGACCATTAGGGCAGTCCAGCTGGCTAGTTGATCATGGTGTTTCTAGAAGTGAAGTAGATAGCCCAATAAATTCTTACTTGATCTGTATAAGTAGAGAAGTTATGTCTGGGTCAAATGAACAAAAGTTTTTAACTTGAATCATAAAAACAAAAGAGTCAATCAGTTACCAGATTTGAGTCAATACACAGACCCAGAAGTTCTTGCATGAAGAGGAGGCCAGGTCTCCTTGAGAAAGGACACCAGTACACCACAGATAATTTATACTGTTAATCATTCTCTTAACTTTCCCCAGAGGGGCCTATGACCTTTTGTGGGGGTAACAGTACATGGGGAAAAGAAAATAATCAGGCCTTTTCGGTGACTACTGGATGCTGGCTCTGAAATGACACTAATTCTAGGAGACCCCAAACATCACTGGGATCTGCCAATTAATGCAGGCACTATGGGAGGTCAAGTGGTCAATGCAGTCTTATCTCAGGGCTGTTTCACAGTGGGCCCAGTGGTTCCACAATCCTATTTGTGGTTATTTACATAGTTTCAGAATGCATAATCAGAATAGATGTACTCAGCAGCAGGCCAAGTTCCCACATTGGTTTCCAACTTGTGCATAATAGGACTATTATGGTGGAAAAAGCTAAGTGAAGTCCCTAGAACAGTCTCTACTGAGGAATATAGTAAATGAAAGTAATACCATTTTCCTAGAGGGACTGCAGAGATTAGTGACATGAGAAAGGACTTTGAAGTTTGCAGAGGTGGTGATTTCCACCACATCCCCATTCAACTTGCCAATTTGGTCGGCACAGAAAACAGATGGATCTTGGAGAGTTACAGTGGGTTATCATATACTGAACCAGGTAGTGACTCCAATTGCAACAGCTATGACAGATGTGGTTTAATTGTTTGAGCAAATTAACACACCCCTGATTACCTGGTATGTAGCTGTTTAGCTGGCAAATGCCTTTTTCTCCATCCCTGTCAGTAAGGTCCACCAGTGGCAGTTTGTTTTCAGGTGGCAAGGCCAAAAAAACACCTTTACTGTCCTATCTCAAGGATACAACTCTCCTGCCATACGTCATAATTTAGTTTACATGGATCTTTATCTTTTTTCCTTTAGGTAAGATATCACATTGGTCCAGTCCATTGATGATATTATACTGACTGGACCTAGTGAGCAAGCAGTAGTAACCACTCTAGACTTATTGATAAGACATTTAAGAGCTGGATGGTAGGAAATAAATATAAGAAAAATTAAGGGGACTTCTACCCCATTGAAATTTCTGGGGGTCCAGTGGTACAGGGAATGCTGAAATATCCCTTCTAAGGTAGAGGGTGAGTTGTTGTATCTGGCCCCTCCTACACCTAAAAAAGGTGTACAAAACTTCATGGGCATCTGGATTTTCTATACAACATAGTCTTCACTTGGATGCATTACTCCAGCCAGTTTACTGAATGACTCAAAAAGCTACTAGTTTTGGTTAGAGCCCAGAATAGGACAAGGCTCTGAAACAAGTTCACGCTTCTGAACAAATTGCTCTGCCATATGACCTAGCAGAGCCAATGGTGTTTAACCTGTCAGTGACAGGTAAGGATACTGTTTAGAGTCTTTGGTAGGTCCCTTAAATGAATCACACACAGTACAGGTCCATAGGACTTGGGAGCAAAGCCCTGAAATCACCCTCAGATAACTATTCTCCTTTCGAGAAGCAGCTTTAGGCTGTTGCTGGGCCTTTAACTAGAGACTAGACCTTTAACCATTGACCACTGAATTATTATGTGTCTGGAGTTGCCCATTATGAACTAAGTGTTACTTGACCCACTAAGCTATAGTTGGGTATGCACAGGCAAACTCCATCATAAATGGAAGTGGAATGTATGTGATTAGACCCAAACAGACCCTTAAGGCATAAATAAGATGACATGAAGAAGTGGCTCAGATGTCCATTTTCCCACTCCTACTACACTGCCTTCTCTCTCCAAGGCTGTATCTATGGGGAGTTCCTTGTGAGGAAGGCTAGACTCAGGACTGTTTTACCAATGATTCTGTATAATATCCAGGCACCAGTCAAAAGTGGACAGCTGCAGCACCACCCAGCTCTTCTCTGGAATATCCTTGGAGGTCAAGTGGTGAAAGTAAATCCTCCCGATATGTATAACTTCAAGCAGTGCACCTGGTTGTTTACTTTGCTCGGAAGGAGAGATAACCATGTACCAATTTATGTACTATGGCTAATGGTTTGGCTGGATGGTCAGGGACTTGGAAAGAACATGATTGGGATATTAGTTACAAGGAATCTTGTATATACCTCTGTGAAAGGACAAAAAAAATGAAGAATTTGTTTTAGTTGTGAATGCTTACCAAAGTGTGACCTCAGCAGAGAAGAATTATAATTAGGTAGATAGGATGACATATTCTATGGATACTAGTCAGCTCATGAATAAAGTCATGGTAGCAGGGGTGGGGGGGTTATACATGGGCTCAGATATGGACTTCCACTCACCAAGGCCAGTGTGGCTGTGACCACTGCTGAATGCCCACTCTGCCAACAATAAAGACCAACACTGAGTCTCCAGTAAGGCACCATTTCCCAGCGTGATTAGCCAGCTACTTATGACAGGTTCATTATGGTGGGCTGCTTCTACTGTGGAAGTGGCAGGAATTTTTCTTACTGAAATAGAGACTTTCTGTGGATATGGACTTGCATTCCCTAAATGCAGTACTTCTGACAAAGCTGACATCCATGGACTTGTAGAATGTATTATCCATTGCCATGGTGTTCCACACGGTATTGCTCCAACACAGCAAAAGAGATGTGGCAGTTGGCTTTTCTCTTGGAATCCACTGGTCTTACCATGTTCCTCACCAACCTGATGCAGCTGGCTTGATAGAGCAGTGGAAAAGTCTTTTGAAGACTTGTTGCAATACCAGATAGATGGCAATGCTTTGCAAACCTGGGACAGTGTTCTCCAGAAGGGTCTGGGTACTCTGAATTAGCAACCAGTATATGGTGCTGTTTCTTTCATAGCCAGGAATCACAAGTTCACTAGCAAAATTTTTGCTTTCTATTCCTGGGACCATATGTTTTCCTGCCCTAAAGATTCCGAAGGGAGGAATACTTCCACCAGGGACAAAACAATGACTCCGCTGAACTGGAAGTTAGGACTGCTGCCCAGCCACTTTGGACTCCTCTTCTTCTCAATCCACAGGCAAAGGAGAGAGTTGCTGTACTGGGGTGATTCATCCTGACTACCAAGCAGAAATTAGACTTACACTCCACAATACATGTGAAGAATATGACTGGGGTACAGGAGATCCCTTAGGCTGTCTCAGTATTACCAGGCCCTGTGAACAAGGTCAGTGGAAACTACAACAACCCAGTCCAGGTGGGACTTCAAATGACCCAGGCTTGTTAAGAATGAAGGTTTGGGTCACCTCACCAGAGAAAAACCATGAACAGCTGCGGTGCTTTCTGAAGGCAAAAGGAATGAGGAATGAGTACTGGAAGAATGTTGTTACAGATAACTAGCTAACAACCACATGACCAGTTATAGAAATGAGGGCTGTAATTATCATATTTCTCCTTATTTTGTTCTGAACATATTTGGATAGTTAGATATAAAATATTTTTTTCTTGCTCTTATCCACTCATCATATAAGATATATTGAATTTTATACCATAATATTTAAATACTATTAATACTGCATCATAGTATTTAAATTATGGGATATCAAGAAGAATAAACAGCACTCACAGACTTTCCCTTCTCTTCTAGGGAAGTTTTAGTGCACTTCAGTTGTATGCAGAACAGTCGTATTATGTTAGGTGGAACAATGACCTTATTATTGCTGTCATTTAGAGATTAAGTATAGTTTAAGGATATGTGCTGAATTGACAAGGTGTAGACTTAGCGATAGTTAATTTTATATATCAGCTTGAGGGGGCACAGGATGTCCAGGTATCTGGCTAAACATTATGTCTGAGTGTGTTCGTGAGGGGATTTCCTGAAGAGATTAGAATTTCAACTCACAGACTGAGTAAAGTGGATTGCCCTCCCCAGTGTAGATTGGTCTCCCCATTCCAATTCATAGAGGGCCTGAATAGAAAAAAAGGTGGGGGAAGAGAGAATTTGCTCTCTCTCTATCTTCCTACCACTCCACCTCCCTACATCCCCCCTTTCTCTGTGTCTGTCTCTTTCTCTCTGACTGTATGGTCTAGAATAGCAGTCTTTTCTTGCCTTCTCTGCTCCTGCTTCTCAGGCCTTCAGATGGAGATGGAATTTATATCATTGGTGTCTGGTTCTCAGATCTTTGAACTGTACCACCAGCTTTCCTGAGTCTCCAGATTGTAGAAGGCAAGATTGTAGGACCTCACAGCCTCCATAGTCATATGTGCCAGTTCCTTATAATCTCATTTTAGATATATATCTTATTGGTCTCTTTTTCTGGAGAAATCTAATACAAGTGTGTAACCATTCTCAACTCTTTGATCCTTTGAGTAAAAAAAAAAAAAAATAAACAGAACAATCTGGGCACCTACAGGTGCGCAGTAGGTTAAGTGTCTGCCTTTGGCTCAGGTCATGATCTCCAGGTTCTGGGATCGAGCCCTACATTGGGCTTCCTGCTCAGCAAGAAGTCTGCTTCTCTCTCTGTGTCTCTCTCTCTCTCCCTCTGCCCCTTCCCACTGCTCATTCTCTCTGTCTCTCTCTCAAATGAATAAATAAAATCTTTAAACAGAACAGTCCTAACAACATCTTCCTACTAGCTCTTGTCTTGAAGGAACCCCTGCACCATGCTACTGTAAATCATGTTGCTTGCCTTAGAACTAAGAGCACTCTGACTCCCACTGAGAGACGGGTGAAAGAGATATGCTTTCCTTTTGCATTTTCTCCTAATGCATTGTCTCCTAATACAGTGTCAAAGTAGTTATCTGATACTCCCTATTGTTTTTTTTATTTTGTTTGATTTTTTTACGAATTAACTTGCAATTTTCCAGACATTTTCTTTATAGTGTGTTTTCATGAACAACATTCTGAACATTCTAATTATTTTTTAAAAATTTTGCTTTAACATTTATATATATTTTTCTTATGAAAATATCATAATTTTCTAAGGAAATAAAATATTCAAAAATGGAATAAATTTATCACCCCTCATTTTATAGAGTTTGCTGCTGGGCTGCAACTTAAAGTTAATGTCCCTTATGGTGCTGGGATGCAGACTCAAAGAACCATTATAAATGATGTAACTATTTCAAATAGTCTTTAAGCACAAAATTGTTAGGAAATTAGAGAAGCCAGGGACAATTTTAAATGTGTGGGAGCACAGAAGACCAAAAGTGTCAGTCACGAATGCCATCAAGAGTTATCTTTTAACCAGGAGATGATGTCATTTATTTTCTCATTTGTGTTTCAGTCTTCTACTGAACCAAGGAGATTTTTATGACCTTCTCAAAACTAGTTTCTTTCATAAATCCAAATCTTATTTCAAAGTTTCACTTTATTACTTCATTTCCTTTCCTTTTTCTGGCAAGTGAACCAAATCCACAGAACTGCTAATGGAACTTTCTGAGGTCTTACGTGAAGTGTGATGAATTTAGTTCAACTCCTGTAACAACAAAAGAAAAATCTGAAAAAAGGGTAGTTTATTGATAAAATAAAACCTAGCCTCCCAAAAATACAGTGTAGATGCAAAAATAATTTAAGAGTCAAAGTAATTCACCTATCTTGGCAATGTTGGATAGGTGACATTTCACCAAATTCTTGTATCTGGACAGTGAATGCAGGAGTTTAGGAAATAATACCAATTATTTAAAATATATATAATCAACCTCAGTAAAGCATTGGGTTATAAATGGATTTTACTGAATGCAATTCAAGAGGTTGACAGACTGATAGATGTGTTTTCTCAATCTCTCTCTCTTTCTTATAGAGTTAGCATACAAGTAACTCTATCAATAGGATGCATATTAGGGGCTTTATTCAAGAACTCAAGATTTCCCTTGATTAAGGAATGGAAGGAAAAGAAAGAGGAAGAATCAGGGACATTGTTCATTTTTCAAATCAAAATCTGTACACTACATCAGAATCACCTGGAGGTTTTGTTAGACCATAGATTGTTGGGTCTCCACCAAAGTTTCTGATTCAGTAGGTTTCGGATGAAGCCAGAAACTCTGAATATTAAACAAGTTTCCAGGTAATGCTAATATGCTATTCTGGAGATCACATTTTGAGAACCACTGCAAGAATATCATGGAAGATAAGTGGAAATTTTCAAGACGATGAGATGGTCCAAATGTCAAATATAATGGTGTATTCAGAAATAGTAAGTACTGAGAACTGACAACTTGGTTTTCTGTTCTCATATATTCCATTTCTTTGATTATCCTACAGATGAGTTAGAATTTAGTAAGTTCAATTAATGACATTAATAGAATTTTTAAAAGTTGCCAGTGTATGTGTATGGCTAGGAAATTAATGCAGTAAATATAAATTGATTAAAGGGTTGATGGTAAAGAAAGCTTTGAAATGATAATTAAGGGCTTTTAGGGTCTTTTATTCTGGGTCTCCCAAAATAATGAACAAAATGATAACTTTTTCCCATGCTATGGTGATAATATAGAGAAAATGTTACCTTCCTAGTACTGGTAAAAATTCCATTATAAAGAGAGATGAACTTTATAGGACTTGCCAGAAGCTGCAGGTTAGCACCCACACTTTATGCAGAGGAACTTACTGTAATAAAGGAGCAAGAAGGAGGAAAAAAATAAGGAACTTATAAAACTCAACACCCAAAAAGCAAATAATTCAGCTAAAAAAATGGGCAGAAGATATGAACAGACGTTTTTCCGAAGAAGACATGCAAATGGCTAACAGACACATGAAAAGATGCTCAACATCACTCATCATCAAGGAAATACAAAGCAAAACTACAATGAGATGCCACCTCACACCTGTCAGGATGGCTAAAATTAACCACACAGGAAACAACAGATGTTGATGAGGATACAGAGAAAGGGAAATCCTCTTACACTGTTGGTGGGAATGTGAGCTTGTGCAGCCACTCAGGAAAACAGTATGGAGGTTCCTCAGAAAGTTAAAAATAGAACTACCCTATATTCCAGCAATTGCACTACTAGGTATTTACCCAAAGGATACAGAAATACAGAATCAAAGGGATACACACACCCTTATATTTATAGCAGCATTATCAAATTATGAAAAGAGCCCAAATGTCCATCAACTGATGGATATATATCAATATGGGATATATAGATACAGATATAGATATATATAGAGATAGATATAGGTATAATGGAATATAATGGAATATTGCTCAGGCATCAAAAAGAATGAAGTCTTGCCATTTGTAATGATGTGGATTGAGCCAGAGAGTATTATGCTAAATGAAATAAGTCAGTAAGAGAAAGACCAATACTATATGGTTTCATTCGTATGTGGAATTTAAGATACAAAACAGATGGACATGGGGAAAAAAAAGAGGCAAACCAGAAAACAGACTCTTAACTGACTCTTAACTGTCGTCTTAAGAGAACAACCTGAAGGTTACAGGAGGGGAGGTGAGTAGAAGATAGACTAAATGGTTGTTGGTTATTAACGAGGGAACTTGTGATGAGCAACAAATTCAACACCTGAAACTAATATTACACTATTATATTAACTTACTGGAATTTAAATAAAAACTTGAAAAAAAGAAGGAGGAAAGACGAGCTGAAGAGGATTGTGAGGAGTGATCTAATGGCCTGCGGCCAGGAAAAGAATCACATCTACTAGAGAGCTTCCAGTGAAATTCTATGGAGACTAAATGGTTGTTGGTTATTAACGAGGGAACTCAAAATATATCTCAAATATAAGTTTCAGGTGTTGAATTTAGTGCTCTTCACAACAAGTTATTTTAGAATAGATATAACTGTCTTCTCATGGAAGCCAATGAAAAAGCTAACCTGTGCATGTAGGTTTTAGCAGATTCAAGAACACTTAAACCTGATTAATATTGATGTACTAATTCAATAAATTAGCACATAAAACAACGTCTTGATTCTCCTAATTTACATGTGATAAAGACTGAAAACTTCTTCACAGTGATCAGAAAGTTCAATCATCACTATTTTAGCATTTTGCATGAAAAATAAAATTTCCAGTATCTTCAGAAAAATCAGGATATTTTCACTGAAGGGAACCTCATAGAAAACTCTAATTCATTAAAAAAAAAAAAGATTTCTTTATGTTGTATCCAAATCCATCTCTTCCTTACTTTAAACCACTGGCTTTGATCTGTTCTTCCTTCTAAGTTAGCATACATATAATGCAAATCTCTTCTCTCTAATGTTCTTAAAGATATTTTATTTGTTTGTGGTTCTATTTTAATGTCATCTACTCTTTTAGCACCTCGTGTTTATTCAGTCATTCTTTGTGAGGGTTGGCTTCCATTTCATGTAGTAAAGGTAACTCATCTAAGCTAACTGAAGTTTGTCACTATGTTTGTCACTATTCCTCTTCTCACACTGTGGTGTTGATAACCAGATGTGTTTCAGACAATGCTAGGTCGTAATCAACATTTTGGGTCCCCCCTGCCCCACCTTACCGTTATCTATTCCTTCTTTCTCATAACAGAATTTTCTCTGGGGCATCCCCTTGCCCCCAATACCTTTATGTATAGTTTAGGGGCACTTGGAAACAGCTCTGATCACACAGGAACTTACCTGACTCTGTCGTAACCAAACAAAGCATAAGATTATCTGGTAATAGTGACTGGTCCAGGATATGCAGTTGATCCAGATTGATCAAATGCAACTTAATCCTGGGGCTCTTTGGAAATATTGAGAGGAGAGAGTCTCTCTTTTCATGACCTTGGAGCTGTGTTGATTTAAGTCTGAGTTGCTGGAGGGAAACCATGTGGAGAAAGTCTGCTTGAAAATGAAACCCACACAAAAGAAAGCAGAGTCAAAAGAGACTAGTTAACATGACATCCTTAGAGTCTTTGGAGCTCTAGAGGGCAAGAAAGCAGCTCAGCTACAGGAAATCGTGTATTTTCTCTTTCTACTTAAGCCAATTTTGGTTGAATCTTTTTAGTCCTAATTTAAACAAGAGTTAGTAGAATCAGCATAAGGTGAAGAATGCTGGAGGCATAAAGCTTGGAGTCCTGCTTCTATCCTAAAATTTTCAGTTGGTAAACTTTCAGTGGAGTTCATTAATAATTTCATTCTATCTACTTAGAGACTGGTTGTTACTCAGAGTCTGGGCAGTGAAGCAGTAGCACCAGCCCCCTTACCTTGGAGCTTATTAGAAATGCAGAAGCTCAGCCTACCCTCTCCCTATACCTGTTGAATCAGACTCTTCGTTTTGAAAAGATACCCCACAAGTTCTGTATGCGTATTACCTATTATTTGGGAATCACTGCTATAGATTTGTTAGATCTTGCCTGGCATGCTTCTGTTTTGGGGCTTTCACTCTGGCTATTGCTTCTGCGTGGAAAAATTTTCCCATAGGTTCCTGCATCTCTAAACCTCTTATAAGTTTTTCTCAAATTTCCAATGAAAGCTGTTTTTTCCCTCCCTCCCTCCATGAGAATGTGAATTCCTTGAAGCAGAAAGCTTTTGGCTGCTCTCTTTTGTGATATCCCCCAAACATCTAATACACGTGCCTGGTACATAGTACGTAATAAATATTTGTTGGACTAATTAATCAAATTCTTATACCTGTAAGAGCCACTTCAATGGCATCCACTTATTTATCGGACATCACCTTATATTACTCTCCCCGTTTTTTTGGTTTGGGTTTAGATACACTGCTTTCTTTTTTCTTCTTTAAATATGCCAAGCTAGTCCTGTTCAGGGCCTTTCTACTTGCTTTTCCTTTCTCCTGCATGTTCTCCCCCCACCCCACCATACTCCTGCACATTCTTTACCCAGATCTTCATATGTTTTTCTCCTCTTCATCATTCAGGCTACAGATCAAATTTCATCTCCCCCAGAAATGCCTTCTCTGACAGACTTCAGTCAAAATTACATCTCTCCAGGAAACTATCCCTCTGTATAATAGCTCTGTCCAACATAGAGTCACTATCGTATCTATTTAAATGTTTCATTTTACTAACAGCTTTATTGAGATATAATTCACATACCATAGAATTCATCCTTTTAAATAAAGTGTAGTCAATGTGGTCTTTAGTATAATCACAGAAGTGTATAATGATCACTATCAATTTTAGAACATTTTCATTACTCCTAAAAAAAACACCTGTTTCATTAGCAGCGCCTCCCTAATTTCCCCTTTCCCAGCCCTTAGCAAACTATTTTTATTTTGATTTGCCTTTTGTGAACATTTTATTTAAATGGAACCATACAATATGCGGTTTTTCATGACTGGCTTCTTTTATGTAACATAACATTTTTAAGGTTCATCAGTGTTGTTGTGTGTATCAGTACCTTTCTATCAGTACCTTGTGTTTTTATGGCTACATAAAATTCCAGTGTGGATATTCCACATTTTGTTTATCCGTTCTTCAGTTGATGGACATATGGACTGTTTTTCCTTTTACAATATTAAGACTAATACTACTTTGAACATTCTTGCACAAGTTTTTGTGTGAACATAGGTTTTCAGTTCTTGGGGGTTTATACCTAGGAGTAGAATTGCTAGGTCATGTGGTAACTGTATGTTTAATAATTTCAGAAACTGTCAGACTGTTATCCAAATTCTTCAAGCAATGTATGAGAGTTCCAATTATCATTATTCTCTATCTTTTTAATTTTAGCCTTCCTAGTATATGTGATATGGTTTCTCATTGTAGTTTTCCTTTGTATTTCCCTGATGACTAGTGATGTTCAACATTATTTCATGTGGTTATTGGCCATTTGTGTATCTTCCTTGGGGCAATGTTTATTTAAATATTTGAAAATTTTTCAAGTGGGTTATTTGTCTTTGTATTATTGAGTTTATATAAGAATATATATATTCTTACCAGATACATGACTTGAAAATATTTTTTGTCATTATGTGCATTGTCTTTAACATTCTTGATGGTGTCCTTTGAAAATACAAAAGTTTTTGCTTTGGATGAAATCTATTTACTCTTCTGCCATTTGCACTTTTAATGTTATGTATATATATTTTTTAAAGATTTTATTTATTTATTTGTTAGAGAGAGAGAGCATGAGCACAGGCAGACAGAGTGGTAGGCAGAGGCAGAGGAAGAAGCAGGCTCCCCGCTGAGCAAGGAGCCCGATGTGAGACTCGATCCCAGGACGCTGGGATCATGACCTGAGCCGAAGGCAGCCGCTTAACCAACTGAGCCACCCAGGTGTCCCGTGTTATGTATATTTTAAAAAATCATTGTTTATTCCTAAAATTTGAAGATCTACCCCTTTGTTTTCTTTTAATAATTTTATAGTTTTAGTTCTAACATTTAAGCCTATGATTAAGTTAATATTTCTATATTGTATAAATGAGGGATCCAACTTCATTTTTTTGTGCACAAGAAGGTACGTGGTGCTATATTTGCTACTTACTAGTTATATTGAAAGTCTCCTGTACATGGGTGGGAGAAATCGCAGGGTTCTCTTACATTTTCAAAGGCTTTTTGTATTAATGATCTCATTTTATCTTCATAGCAGCTTTGTTACTGGTTGTATTATCTGTATTTTTACATGTGGACACTGGACAGAGAGGTTAATTAGCGAGCCCATGAACACTAACTTACATATGGGGGGAGTTGTTTTGTAGCATGTGTTGGCTAGCTTCCAGCCTTTTAAATATAAAAGCACACTGTATAATTTGCTCTATGTATATCAGAATAATATGTCACTTGATTCTAAGTTGTTGTATAATCAAATACCATTTTTAATAACAATTTGTATCAGTTTATTTTTTAAAGACTTACAATCCTTAGTCGCATTAGTAAGATCCATCCAGACTTCAGAAACAAAAAGAATGTGAAACTATTGTCAGCAATTTTCAAAGTCAAAGAAGATAAAATAGATACTTTTTTTTCTGATTGTGACCAAATTGTATATTAATATTTTGCCAGTTGAATTCTCTGAGAAATAGACAGGAACACTTTTTAGGAATTCAAACTTTTACTGGATAGTAACACCTATGAAATAAAACAGGAGGAAGCATGATTGGGCAGGCAGACTCATCGTGCCATTACATAGACATGATGAACTCTCTGTCAGCTCATTGAGGAGCTCTAAAGACAAAAAAAAATGCTTATTAGAGAAGTCTTGCTTTGGGTGGAATGACTAGGCCTTTGTGGCACCACCTTGTTTAATCATTAGCTGGGGCCCATCCTTGGAAAAGCGTAACCTTAGCCCAAAAATGAGGGCAAGTATAAAAAAGCTAACAGCTAGAGACTTCCTGGTACCCACATTCCTAGAAACTGGAATGTAAAGGAGAATCTTGAAGGATAATCTGAGTGATGTATGTTCATGTCTGTCACACACAGTCTGTCATAAAAATCAATATTTTTAGCATATGTAAATCATTACACTGTGGAATTTGCATATTCTGTATAGTCACAAATACCCAAATAGTTCATCACAATATATACTCCTTTAATTACAGATAACAAAAATTATCATTTTCTGACAGAGATTTTCAGCAAACTCAAAATTAAACAGATAGGTGTTTACGCATTTACAATCTGATGTTAATTACCTAAATGTTTGGATCTTCTCAACTTTGGTCACAGAACTTAATTTATATTCAGTAGGCCATTTTCCCTAATAAAAAGTGGAGACAAAGTAGCAAAAGTTAATGTATTTCAGTGAATCTAAAACATTTCAAATTGTAAGACGCAGCACTATGTACTAAGGAAATGACCGAGTAAGCAATGATACAATTGTATCTTATGACATTTATTGTAAGATGTAATGAGATTTCAGAGATATCAACATGAGAAAAAATGCATATTTTGCAGAGTCATAGAAATGTGATTTTTTGTTGTTGTTATATTTCCGTTGGTGGCTTTGCCTCAGAAAGAACCAGTAATCATTCATTCCTCTGCCTAGAAGAAAAGCCAACAATATGTTGGAGATTCTGGCTTATGTACAGATCAGAACTATACAGTCTTACCTCCTTTTCCCCCTCCTACACTTGCCCTGGCCTGTGTCTTATTTTCTTGCTTCCCACTATGTAAAAAAGTCTTGGCCACTAAATATTCCTGCTCTGTTATTAGTCCGCATGAGCTAACATTTCATAGCTTTCAGAGCCCCGCATCGGGCTCTCTGCTCCTTGGGGAGCCTGCTTCCTCCTCTCTACCTGCCTCTCTGCCTACTTGTGATCTCTGTCAAATAAATAAATAAAATCTTAAAAAAAAAAGATATTTTTTACTCATGGTAAATATTTATGGCATGAGTGGGGCTGTGCTCAACATGTCATTTGGGGACCTAATAGAACTCATAGAACTCTACCATCTTGTGATGGGGACATCTTAACATGTAACTTCCAGAGAAAGGTGAAGTTCCTCTTCTTGTTACCAAAGTGGTAGGTTCTTTTCCTACTCAGTACCATTTGCCAAATAGCCAAATAACAAAACAGTATTTGATGGCTAGCAGGTAATTCAATGGCTAGAGAATGGAGCAGGGGAGCTCATACTCTAAAGGCACCTTCTCTAGTATTAGATTTCATGGTCAGGGTTTTAGGGGTTTAGGGTAATTAGGGGGGCTGGTAAGTAAACTGACCTCAGAGTTTTTTTGGGAAGGGTGAGGAAGCTTCTCAGAATCAGAGTCCCACTTCTTTTCTTTCCGTAAGTGGGCACAGTTGGATCTGTTATGGAAGTGGTAGGTGTGTTTTCTAATATTACAATTAGATGATATTTATTTCAAGGTCATCTGGAGGGTTAGCAGGTTGTCTGAACTGGATTGAACCTGTCAAAACCTGGGTCTTGGGGGCTTATTTGGAGCTTGTGACTTCTGGCATCTGGCTTTAGTTTTTGGTGGCAAGTAGCAGCTGTAAGCAGGATAGAAAATTGGGTTTTTGTGGCTTGTTAGTGAGTCCCTGGTGACATTTTATCTCAGCCAAGAAGACAAACATTACTTCAGCTTCCATTTGTTTCTTAAAACTAATCAGATGGCTTCACCTGAATGCAAAGGGCCTGAGAGTCAGTACTTTCTGCTCTTGGTACATTTCCTATCCTTTCAGAACTCTCTCAATTTCCTCAACCCAGAAAAGATAAAAACATATTTATAATTTCTAAATAAAATGCTCATTAGTAAATGTCTAGAATCTCCAGTTATTTGAAGTAAGTTATTAAAGTAAAAAAATAATTGCCTATCTTTTCACAAAAGTTAAAATACTATCTTTTTACATTTTTCTTTTATCCTATTTTTATACATTTTCTTGTATTTTACCATACTCATAATTGATGACACTATAACTACCGGTATTGCTCCTACATCTAATTTAATCTTTAGTAATAGTATCCTTGTTAAGACTAGATCCTAGTGTACAATCATATTTTTTATTTCAAGAATACTTAAGCTCTTTTAGGTCTCTGTTGTATCCCTACTTGCTAATTGAGATGATTACATTTGGTGTTGACCAAATTTTCAGTGTTATACTTAAATAATTCAAGTTGTTCAATACAAAATATACCACTTTGATC
The DNA here is from genome assembly GCF_002288905.1 of Enhydra lutris kenyoni. Taxonomy (NCBI): domain Eukaryota; kingdom Metazoa; phylum Chordata; class Mammalia; order Carnivora; family Mustelidae; genus Enhydra; species Enhydra lutris. The sequence continues at coordinate 15,951,379 of NW_019154111.1, read as the reverse complement.
ATACTGTGATATAAAACAGGACATTTCCCCTGATGTATTAATTTATAAGTAATTAAAAATTGGTGTTAACACAGTGGCTATAATGGATTTACCACCCTCATCACTAACTCTATAACCTATAAATTATAATTGTGGTGAACAAAAATATTCTCTACTGTTATTACCAGTGTTTTTTATTATAACTATTAAGTTCTAAAATATAATTTTGCATCTTTAAGTCTTAATGGATAAGTGAGCAGGAGAACTGACAATATGTTCATGAGGACCTTCTGCCATACTTACTGCTGTCAACAATGGGCTGGATTCTACCTCACTGCATTATATTCTGTAACCTGGTTGACTGCCTTTAAAAAAAAGTTAATAGATTAAAGATAGGTAAATCTCTCTGAACTAGTAGTAGAAGTCTTTCAATTCCTTTAGCAAAAATACATTCCAATTTGTATGAAATCGTGGCAAGCGAATCAGTTTAATTTGAGAATGAAGTAGAAATTGCATTTACCTCTTTTTTTTGGTATTACATAAGTTGCAGATGTACTATATTATAATTAAAATTTTGTATACACTACAAAGTGATCAACCCCCAAAATTTAGTTACTCTCAACCAGTAAGCACCAATGACCAAAACTCCAACCACTAAAGAAAATAAAAATAATAATTAGAAATATTAAATCTTTATTCATTTACTCTAACAGTCTTAATATGAAAGCTCTTGGAAGCAAGGGGCCTTTTATATGAATACTTTAGAGGCCCCTTTCAGGCAAACAGAAGGGAGAATTCCATTTGTCTCCATACCTAGCTGTCTTCCCCCCTTTAAAAACAGCTCCCACCTACTACCCCAGGGCAGACAGCCACTTCTCAGCTGTCCTGCCTGCTGTTCCTTGCAGTAAATGTCTACCTCCTTTGTTCTGTCTTAAGTGAATCCTTTTACCTCTGGCTCCACTGGCTTCCATCTTCACATATTGGTGAATTGAAACATAATGAATTATAAAGCCAGGCATATCTAGTTTCAAATTTCAGATCCCCAAGTTGTGTAATTCGGGAAATTACTTCATTTGGTTTTTTTTCCCTCTAAGTTTTCATACCTTTTAATGCGTGGTGGGAATAAGATCTAATTGTAAACAGTTTCTATGAAGATTAATTTGGACATTTTTAAGAAAGACACCGTGGCACAAAATGAGTTTTGGATAAGCTTCTTTGCATTGCATTCTATATTTGGATTTAGAATTTATGCCTAAATTCATAATTCTGTAGCACTTTTATCTGTAGAACACTATAGAGAAAGAAAAGACGTGGGTGGGTCTTTGGACATATAATAAATATAGACAAAAGTTGGAAAGGTTGTCTAACCCAAGGAGTAATCATGTAAAAAAAGAAGCCTTCCAAATTCAGCACCCATGAAATAAACTAGATGTTGAAGTATCATTATTATTGAGCTTTCCTAATTATTACTCAGATTTGTTGGTGTGTATAGAAAGGCTGTTATATGCAAATGGAATTATATACTTGTAAAACTAAAATGTTATCAAAATATACAGGCCTCTTAACTTCTTATGCAAAAATATCCATTCATATAATTCACAATTCTACAAATACTTATGGAGCATGTTTGTCCCAGGTCAACAAACACAACATTATGATTAGGTGTTAGAAGGCTGAGTGATGCTGTTTCAAAACTAACAGCCTCAGACAGTGATTTTGTGAGGATGCCAAAAAAACCACTTACCATTCCCTTTAGATTCATTTTATCTAAAGGAGTGTTACTATATCATAACCACATACTTATATTCTACACACCCGTTTTACGAGCAATAGGCAAATGGCAAGGGTTTTTGTTCCTGTGGTTAATGTTAACATTTATGAAGTACATCTTCAAGTTCTATTACCCATTTATTTGGTATAGTATTTGTAACAGACTGCAGTAGTAATCTGATTCATTTAAAAATTCATTTGTCCTTTTACTAAACTGGAAATTAAGTTAAACAACAGATTGAATAGAGTAGTTTAATTATCCAAGAAAAGCATTTTTTGAAGAACCCAGATTCTTCAGTGTCAAGTAACTTAAATATTTCCATGTTTAGGAAAGATAATATATTTCAAATGGCCTTATTTTGTCTGTGTTAGGAAGCATTATAGTTCTTGAGAGCACAGAGTTTTAATGTGGTTTGGTAGAAGAGGATTCAGTTCTGGAGCATGTTACTTAAATTAACAGAGTATCAGTTTCTCATAAAAATGTAACTATTAAAAAGTTTTGTATAACACATTATTTGGAACACATTTGGTAAGATTTGATAAGCACTATTGATACTTTTATTAAGTATTTCATATTATCGTTAATTTTATACTATTAATTTAGTTTTCCACCCACTTAAAGGGCAACACTGTTACATTGATATTAGAAATTTGTTTCTGTAAAAGAGTAAAGGTGATGATAGTCATTCTAGTAAATTCTTAGATGTGATCAGTGTGCTCCTTTACCTCAAATGAGACAGAATTTACTTTTTTATTTGTTCTTTTTCCATTAGCAAATTTTATTAGACATAGTAGTTGATGCCTCTTTAGGACAGGATTTTGAAGAATTGTATTTACCTTTTTTTAAACCTGTTTACATACAGGTATTTACCGGTTTACATACAAAGTAAAGGAAATTGAACTTCTCATTCTTTTCGTGTTAAATTTGTTTATAGTATTTCTTACAGTCAGTTTTTTTTTTACATGAGAAAAAGGATTTAAAAAGCAAATTCATTACAACTGTATTCAGAGATCTATGACTTCCTGTTCTGCACTGCTAACATTCCTTTTTATTATAAAAAAAGAAGAAAAGGAAAGAAAGAAAACAAAAGAAAAAGAGAAAAAAAAAGTTTTTTCTTCTCCTATGGCTCTGACAGTCACTGGAAATTATCTGTTTTTTCTATGGAGAGATATCTGAGATCCCCTAGCCTAGGTGACTCTACCTGACAAGTCTGTCTTTCACAGCATTTAGCAGACATGAAGTAGCAACATGACTCTATCCCCTGAATCAGTTTGCTTTAGAGACAAGAGAGGATTGTGCTTAGATGGTAAAAGTAATTAATTCATCGTATAGTATTTAACTTCATGATAGAATGTCAAGAGCTATAATAGTAAGAATTCTGAAATTCTGGATCTAAGGGAAGAGTTTCTAATTAGATGTCTTCCTGAAATATATGGAAATATATGGAAAGGAAGGAGGGCTTTGAATAAATAGGATGAAGATGACTGCTAAGTCTTAATTCTATGAGTTGTTTTAATGCATTTCTTGCTATAAATGATAAATAACTTCTGTAGTTATAAAATATCTTTGGTCCTAATTCCAGATATTGGTGAAGTGTTTTAGTTGTGTAGATGAGTGCAATTCAGCTTTAGTGTGGCAATAGTAAGTTTAGAAAGCTACATTTTGAATGAATAGATGAAATATTAAGTATTTGGAAAGCTATGAACAAGAAAATACATGCTGTATAATAGAAATGTGAAATACGTACAAAAAAATGTACTATAGGGGCGCCTGGGTGGCTCAGTGGGTTAAAGCCTCTGCCTTCAGCTCAGGTCATGATCGCAGGGGCCTGGAATCGAGCCCCACATCGGGCTCTCTGCTCAGCAGGGAGCCTGCTTCCTCCTCTCTCTCTGCCTGCCTCTCTGCCTACTTGTGATCTCTGTCTGTCAGATAAATAAATAAAATCTTTAAAAAAATGTACTATAGATAGTTTCTACACAGAATAATATTACTTGTGAAATGTTACAAAGTAGCAATTTCCTACAGAGGGAGATCTCCCATTTTAAGTAGCAATTTCCTAGAGAGGGAGATCTCCCATTTTTAAGTAATAATAATTAGTATTATTATTAGAATATTAACACTTGTCCATTATGTAAAAGAGACCTCATGCTTCAAAAAGTATACAGAATAATGAGATTTCTCAGTTTCTGTTTTATTTAAGATAATAATATTGCCTATCACAGATAAATCTATAGAAGACTAAGGAAGAATGATCTCATGTGAACTATGATGACTGTTTTTGAGAATGAGAAAAGTACTAGATGTCACAATTAGGTTTAAAAGGAGAAACATAGGTACTTGGGTGGCTCAGTTGATTGCGTGGCAGCCTTCAGCTCAGGTCATGATTCTGGAGTCCCAAGATTGAGTCCTGCATTGGGCTCCCAGCTCCATGGGGAGTCTGCTTCTCCCTCTGACCTTCTCCCCTCTCATGCTCTCTCTCATTCTCTCTGTCTCAAATAAATAAAAGGGAGAAACATTTGCTTAGGTGAGTAATATTAAGGGATATTTAAAAAGGATAAATTTTGAACCCTTACAGCAAAATATCTGAAAAGACTGACACTGTTTTTCAATTATGAAATAAACTCCAAGAACTATTTAATAGTACTATGCATAAGGAAAATTAAAAATGAAGGACATGGATAGGCTTATTTTAAACTATTTTTGTTACACTATTTACTCGTCTTCAAATATTAGCGATCATGATAATTTTGAACAAATATAAGTTTTTATCCTTCCTTACATTTTGAATGGCACTGCCTTTTCATGAATCGAAAGATGGAATGTATAAGTAGTCAGAAGCCAAAGAAAAAGGCCAGCATGAAGGCATATCCAAATAGTACTACAAAAGATTGTGAAACAAGTGTGATTTGGAAATGAAGCCAAATGAAATTAGTATAGGATGAGTATAAAAAGCTATGGGTTTCTTGAAAACTTGAAACCCTCTGCAGGATCACAAGTGAATTAGTTAACACAGAGATCACAGTAAAACTAACTAAACTGTGGAAGGTATTAAAGATGCCATGTTTCGTGCTGGTAGCATGGAAGTGTGTATATTGTAACTTCACAAGCCCAAATTTTGAAATAGCCTTTCACAAAAGTTTTTATAAACCAGTCCACCCTTTTACACTTTAATATGTTTTAAAATTCTCAATTTAGTTTTCCCTCTTCCATAATAACTCTGACAAGGAAGTTATACAGAAAAAGAACATGCATTGATGTTTCTTGTCAAGGCTGTCATCTGGGGATCCAGTTTTCCTCTCTTGAACCTTTCTATGCATCCACTTAACACATCTAAGAAAGTGCCACAGAAGGCTAGAGGAAGATGATCCTGCTAAGTATCATAACTTCAAAAACCCATATCTATTAGGTGGGTCAAATGCCAATTTTACAAAAATCCTATGTAGCAAATATGCATAAGGTGACAGTTTCCAATTTGAACTATCTCATTAAATGTCCTAAAATGTTACTATTCTAAGGAACAAGAGAAGTCAGATTACATAAGCAAGAACCGTAATTAAAGAAATATTGGCAGTGAGAAAATAATATCAAAGGCATTATATCAAGAGAGGCATGGATCAAGAATACTATTTTTAAAATTTTTTTTAATTTAAATTCAGTTAGCCAACTTATAGTACATCATTAGCTTTCAGATATAGTGTTAAATAATTTATCAGTTTTGTGTAACACCCAGCGCTCATCACATCACCCAGTTACCCCATCTCCCCTCCAGTAACCTTCAGTTTGTTTCCTGTAGTTAAGAATATCATTTTGGGGGCACCTGAGTGGCTCAGTCCTTAGTTAAGAATATCATTTTGGGTGCGACTGAGTGGCTCAGTTCTTAAGCGTCTGCCTTCGGCTTAGGTCATGATCCCAGGACCCTGGGATCAAGCCCCACATCGGGCCCCACATAGGGCTCCCTGATCTGAGAGAAGCTATTCTCCCTCTCCCACTCCCCCAGCTTGTATTCCCTCTCTGGCTGTGTCTCTCTCTGTCAAAAAAATAAATAAAATCTTAAAAAAAAAAAGAACACCATTGTAATGAGTAGCTGGATGATGATATGGTGATGATAATGATAATGATGGTGATGATCATGATAATTCTGAGATATTAGAATCTGGAAATAGTAAAAGTGGTTCTGAGAGGGTCCAGATTAAAGATGCTGTGGGATTAAAGGTGATAAATTTGATTTTTAATAAATTGACAAGAAAAAAATATCATATATTCTAGTATACATTTTAATAAATCGAGAGTTCTATATATATCTGGTGACCAGGAGCAAGTTCTGGGCAGAAAAAGACAGGAATTAAATAATTTTATTGACTTATTGAAGTCCTTTGAGTAAGTAAATTCATTTTAAAAATGTCTCTGGAGACTAAACTCAAACCAGTTCAATGACGAGGAAATTTGTTTTGCATGATAAGCCAGAAATGATGCTACAGATCTGGTACATCAGACCTCTCATTCCATTGTGTTATGATTGTCTTGCCTCAGTTCTCCTTAAAGTGGTTGTTTTAGATTCAGCTGGCTCTCTTCCTCATACACTGGAAGCACCTGAGGCATCATGCTTCCTTATTCAAATCTGGGCTAGAAAGAACAGGAGCAAAGAGGAAAATGTCCTCCCAAAGAACAGAATGAAAATTCTTTAATTCAACTGTAGTGAGCCATGTTAGTTTACATGCTCACTCCTGAGCCAGTAGAGTTGGCCGCAGTTTGCCATGTGTGGAGTCACTTAAGAATGAAATAACCATAGATCTAGGGATGGGGGGTTGGTTTTCCCTGAGTTAAGTAAAAGAAAACCATTAACCTGAACAAAACCAGATTCTATTAAGAATAAAATGATAAATACTTGGTAGGCAGCTAATAATGAATACCGTAGGTAAGGAAATTCAAGCTTTGCTGAGAGAAACCTCAGCAGTACAAAATGAAAGGATATGCAGAGGAAAAGGAATTTTTTGGTGACACTGAGAAGAAAAAGTTAGAAAACTGTGTGTAGGGGAGGAAGGAGAAACAACGTACTCTGAAATCTAATGAAGGAGAGATATTTTATGAGGAGAACGAGATGCAGAAATTTTGGAGACTTTGGGTTTGACACTGGGTTCCTAATTATTCAATGTTGCAAAATACCTACCTAAAGCTAACTAATAATATTTATAATTTAGATTTTGTTTTTCATCGCAGAATTTTCCGACATTCATATTGATCTTCAAGACTACAGTCTTCTCCAAAATCCAGTGTTTTCAAAACATAGCTAGTAATTAAAACCATACAAAGTATTTGTTAAAGTATTGATCCTTGATCTCTGAAGATTGTGTTTCAGTAGTTCTGAATAAGACTCATGAACCAGTAGGTCTGATGCACCCACAGTTTCAGCTGATTAGTCAAGTTTGGAAAGTTCTGTCCTACATCATGGAAACTTACTGTTTATTGAATAATGACCTATAAATCTTTTTTTTTAAGATTTTATTTATTTATTTGACAGACAGAGATCACAAGTAGGCAGAGAGGCAGGCAGAGAGAGAGAGAGAGGAGAAAACAGGCTCCCTGCAGAGCAGAGAGCTGGATGTGGGGCTCAATCCCAGGACCCTGGGATCATGACCGGAGCTGAAGGCAGAGGCTTTAACCCACTGAGCCACCCAGGTGTCCCTGACCTATAAATCTTTTTAAGCACATGAAAAGAGTGAGGAACACAATATTGATCAATATAACCAGGTAATATTTTTAGGAAAATAATATTTCTGTGTTTGTAATATATAGACTCTGCATAATCTTTAATAACCTATTACTTTTATGCGTGGCAAAAGGAAAATAGGTTGAAAATACCCAGTACAATGTGGTACTGTATTTAGGAAGAAAAAAAGACAGCCACAGATATTGACCACCATCAAAAACTTAGTGAAAATCGGCACAATGTTTTTTGTTGTTTTTTTTGTTTTTTTGTTTTTAAATTGTGCAATACCAAGATAAAGCTGCACCTGGCATTCTGTTTAGACTTTATCAATCAAAGTACACAGAGTGGATCTGGAAAGTATGTGGAGGCGACAAAGTAAAATCAGGAAAAACATGGCAGAAATGCAAAGGAGATGATTGCTCAGTGAGGACAGGGTGAAAAGGTTAGAACTTTAATGTCTTGAAATAGAACAATAGAATTGTGGTTGGATCATACAATATAGAAGAATTAAGAGATAGGACCTTAAAATGTGAAGAAGTCTAAATAAGACCTCAAACTGCAAGTAGTATGTTACAAACCAGTCAGTAAACTCAAGAACACCCTTTTACTCAGGAAAATGGTATGCATTGAAGTTACAGTTACAAGACAAAGGTTTAGAGAGCTTTGAGGCTGAAAGATCTAGTGTGAATTCCCTCTGCTAATTTGGAGTAAATACCCTCATTTTGGCCTAAAACCAAGCCCTCTTTTTGCCTCACACATCATTTCCTTATTCCCTCAGGTCAGGGGCATTCTGGTATTTCTCCTGCATCATTTTTTTCCATAATATATATTTCATTTCCATCAATATGTGACCGTGTTACTGTTTTGTTTATGGTAAATAAACACTTTTCTAAAAATTAGCCTCATTTAGACTATTCCATTTTTCTGTGGCTTTTAACAAAATTTTTATGGAAAAATAATAGTAAATAAGGAAGGAAAAAACTTTTGGAGGTGATGTATATATTTATGGAATAGACTGTGGTGGTTTCAAGGTTGTGTACTTCCCTCCAATCCTATTGTGTTGTATACGTTCCAGCACTTTGTATGTCAATTTTATTTCCATAAAGTGGCTTAAAAAAAGAAAAAAGGGGTGCCTGCCTGGGTGGCTCTGTCAGTTGAGCATCAGACTCCTGATTTCCTCTCAGGTCATGATCTTAGGGTCTTGAGATCCAGTCCCATGTTGAGCTCCTCACTAGGCATGGAGCCTGCTTAAGATTTTCTCTCTCCCTCTGCCCCTCCCACCACTCCTGAACTCGCTCTCTCTTTAAAAAAAAAAATAATAATAATAAAGTTAAAAAAAGAAAAGAAAGAACTGTCTAAATTCATTGTCATTCCTCACCTTTTTATTCTCTCAATTTTTAAAATAAACATTTTAATTAAAGTATAACATACATACAGAAAACTGCATGCATCATGAGTGTTCAGCCTAATGATTTTTACAAAGTGACCATGGAAGTGTAACACCCAAGTTAAGTAAAACAAAACAAAACAAAAAGCCCTACTCTGCCCACAAAACTCAATTCTTCCACCATCTCAGTAACAACCCACCCATAAGACTAATGAATCACAGACCTGTATCCTTGAAACAAATAATACATTATATGTTAATTAATTGAATTAAATTTTAAAAAGTTTTTACTCTACCTAGTGATTATAAAGATACTTGCTTATGTTAGTTTCTACAATCTACACCGTTTTACCTGTCACAAAGAAATCCATACCTGGAATTGGTATATTTGTGGATTTTGGAAGGAGGGGCTCAAAGTTATTTTTTTAATGGCTATTTAACTTGGTTTAATTTATTAAAATAACTGTCATTCTCCTACTGCTCTAAAAGACCAACTTTGGCAGAAATCTTTATGTGCTGCATGTATGTATAGGTGTGTTTCTGAAGTCCATGTTGGTTACAACTATTTGTATAGCCTTGTGACGTTACTAAAATGACAACTAAAATTTTGTAAGATGTTTTGGTCTCTGTTTGGAAAAGTTTTGTTCTTTTTCTTCACTATCTTACTGTGTAGTGTTGGCCCATTTCATTTGCACATAAATTTTAGATTTGACTTGTCAATTTCCTTAAAAAAAACCTCGAACTTTTCAATTTCTTTTAAAAAATTCCAAAATTGAGGTTGAGATTATATTCATCTATAGATCAATTTGAGAGAAACTGATATCTTTACACAGTAGTCTTCAATGCATAAACATGAGCTATTTAGACCTTAAGTTTTGCTCAGTTACACAGTTTATCTAACGAGAGATATACACAATTTTCAATCTATTCCTTTGCAAAATTTATGGGTATTTGATAGTATATTTTCATTTGAAATAATTTTTTTCCCTAACTGCTTGTTGCTATCAAATGGAAGTACACAATATTTTTGTATAGTTTATTATCTGTATTGACATAAGGCTCTTGGAGGCTAAGGATTTTATGAGCTGACAGTACTGTATGTCTGTGGGAGGGAAAAGTGTCTTGAAGGAGACAGATCCCATCAAGAGAGAAACCAGGCACTTGTTTCATCATTTTCTTCTCCGATGCTTCTTTCAGTTGCCCCTTTCTCCAGAAGTCATTTTATTACATCGTTGTAACATTAAGAACAATTCTGAGCTTGACCCATATAGCAAATGCTCTTATACATACCAACAGCATAGAAAGCTGTTACTGTATGTCATGCTGCCACTGATTAATTTTAATCTTTCTGAATTACTAGTGTTTTTTTTTTTCACTGATGCACAGTAGAGACTCAATGTCTATGCAAAGTGAAACAGCTTAGGTTGCAATGGAATAATATTTGCTAATGAAGATTCCTAACAAGGAAGACTCTTTGATGTGGAATTCAAAGATGCCTGCAGAAGACTGCTGTGTTCCGTGAGATACGTACTTAAAAACACTAATTGTGCTATTGTGTTTTGGTTATGCATGGTATTATTTCATACAGACTTAAAAGTGGCAAAATTTATAGTATGATACATAAAATGAGAGAAAAATCTAATTTCTATGGGCAGCAAAACCAGATCATTCTATGCAGCCACTGCTTTTAGACGCCAGCCACTCTAGCAAGAAATGAGCAGGCAGCTGTTAAAAATTGAGTGTGAATCCCCTCCAAGATAAAACAATCTGATTCAGTCTCTTGTGGCCCCTCCTATAGAGGAGCCAGATGATTATAAAGGAAACCAGAAGGGAAAACAAAAGAAACACGGAAGAATTAAAATATTTTGGAGAAACACACAGAAAAACAGTGCCCTATTTCTGCTTTGAAGAAATAAAGTAATATAAAAAATACCCTTTTATAGATATGCAGACGCAGTTTTAACAAACTGTGTCAATTGCTTTCAGTCTCTAATACTTGTTTATAGTGTGTACGTATTTGCCAATTCTAAATCACAAAAATATAGTATGTGTTATGTTTGGATAGTAAGAGACATTTGGTACTTTTACAGAAGAAAGATGAAAAGTTAGAGTGGAAGCAGAATAGGATTTTGTTAATTTAGTTTCATCATTGTGTACTTAGCATGTGTCTGGCTCTTGGATAAGTCCTCATTTAATTTCTACACAAATCCTTTGATCTGTGCATTTTCACCCCCCTTCTACATATGGGCATACTGATACTCAGTGATATTAAGTGACAGGTGAAGGGTCATGTACATTAGGTGATGTACATTTCTGAATTGATATATTCTTTTTCAATAATACAGAAAGAATGTTGTATTGTTCTCCTTCCCTCAAAAGGTAAATGTTAGTATATAAACACAGACCCGGTAACACAGATGCTTTTATAAACCTAGAACAGTATTTGGAGGAGGAAAATCTTTTGACATGAGTAATATTAATAGTGAAGTCCTAATCCATTTAGTCCTTTTATTCAGTGTAAATGAAGAGTTACATGTGTTGTAAAATGCAATAAATCATTAATGAAATGTGTCCCTGAGTCACTTCTGGAATTACACTGGCACTAGGATAAAATATTTCATAAATGAAAAGAGATGCAGTTTTCAGGATATACATTATAGTAATAATTCTTAGGTTGATATACAAAAACATGTGCCATTTCTCTCTGTGCCTGTTTTCCTGCAATTCCTGTGCCCTCCTGTCAAAACATTTTATTATTCACCTTTGCAAATCATGTCACAAATAATGTAAACAAATGTCTAGAATGTATTATAAGATGAGCGTTGAATATTGAAATAAATTTTCCTACACTATCATTGTTTCCATATCAAACAAGAGTGGTCAGAAAGCTATGTAAAGTAGTCACCATTAGAGAATTTGACATGAATAGGATTTTATTCATTAATTTTAAAAAGCATCACTTAATCACACTGGTACATAGTCCTAATTTCTTAGTGCCTAAGGAAGTACTGTAAGGTGCCAGTGTTGTTGCTTTAAGATTAATCTGTTAGGAATCTCACTGCTTTACTGAGTATTTTTTTTTCTTTAATATTAAAAAGAGAAGAGGGAGAATTAAAACAGAGTTCAATCACCAGTGACTGTTTTCTAACCCCTCTGTATTTCCCCCTTTGATATTTTAAAAGACTATGATCCATTATATGGAATAATATGAAAAAATAGTAATTATTGGAACATTCTTAATGTCTCAGATGTAGTTAGTGAGTTGGCAACTGACCTTAACAGCCAGAGCAATATTTCTTTTTTTTAAGGTCTTCTAATCTCTTCTCTTCTGAAATATCAGCAAAAGTTACAAGTTTTAGCCCTGATAATTTCCTGAATGTTTAATGGGTTACTTCAAAACTGAGCCCAAGTTCTGTGATATTAGTGTAAACATTTAATAATTTTAGAAATAAATACAGAAAGAAAATGTTTTAAGTATGATGATAACAACAAAAACGTTCAGGATCTTCCTGTATACCAGTAGTCTAGGTTCTTCAGCTATTGCTAAATGATAAAACAAGGACAGTGTTTTTCTCTCTCAATAGAACTAGACAGTACAAATTCCCCATAATGGGGTTCTAAGACCTGGAAGGTCAGCATCTTCAGAGCTTGTCTGGGTTAATGATTAAATGTTATATTACATTGAAAACCATGAATTAACAAGGAAGGACTACAAAGAGAGTGTAAAATAATCTGGTTGGAAGTCTACTCCACTTTTTGTAATAAGTCCTTTCTGAAAATAGCAAAATAGCAGAGACTCTCAAATTAGAGTAGCAATGGTTTTTAGTGCCCCTTATGAACATAATATATGCACATAATTAGTTTTGTATATGGCCCACAATTAGGACTGTATTAATCTAATCTAGTCCATTTTCCTTTAAGAAAAATGAAACTGAAATTCAGAGTGCCAGTTGTATAACTAGTCAATGCTAACATTTGAGCTAGAACATTTATTTTTCATATCTTATTCTCATTTTATCTTTTTATTTTGTAGATTGGCTATAATATAACATGAGAAATATTAACATGTTATAAATTTAAAGCAGTATAATAGTTAGCTATAGTCTTTTATGCATTAACATATTTAAGGATAAAAATGGGTATAAAGTAAGATTAATTTGATAATAATTCATGATAAATATGATAGTGTCTTAAAATAGGGGTGTGGCAATGGGGAGTAATTCTTAGGTTTAACAGTGCTCACTATATTGGATGTGGACAGCAGTTATGGGGAATAAAGAGACCATATGGTTGTTCAGGTTTCCAACTTGGCCATTTGGAAAGATGCTTTCATGATTATTATAGATTTAGAATACAGGACTAAGTTAGGTAAGAAATGATTCATTTTGTATTTGTATTTGAGATATACATATGTGGGTAACTAAGGACATTTAGAAATCTGGGTCTGAAGCTCAGGGAGAGAGATGTGGGCCTGAGACTTAAATTCAGATTTAATTGGCATATGGATTATAATTGAACCCACAGATTGGGAGGATGAGATGATGGCCATCTGAGACATATCCATTATGAAGTTGAGTGAGAAGCAGATATCAACAAAAAGGATCACAAGATTTAAAGGTCAAAAGCAAAGAAATGAAAATGAAAAAAAAAATCTTTCAAAACAAGATTGCATTCAACAATTTGAATGCAGCTTAGAGACTGACTAAAAGAAGAACTGAAAAGTGTCCATTGGCTTAATCACAAAGATATATCAATGAATTTCATGAGAACATTTTCTGTGCCATGGTTAAGTAGAAGCCAGGGTAAGAAAGGCTGAAATGCGGGTATGAGGTAAGGCAGAGAACAGAGAAACTTGTTGGAGGAATGTGATCCTGAAGATGAAGAGATAAAGAAGGTGATGTCTGACTGGGATCACAGAATCAAGTGTGGCACCCATGATGAGAATGCAACTGTCATACCTCCTACTACCTGGAGTATAATTGACAAAGAGCTCCAGCTACTGTGCTTTCAAATCCATTACAGTGCTTACACCAAGGCCATACTTCCTAAAAGCTTCATCTGACCAACATGAGTGTGAGAAATACTAAAGTAGCCCTTCTCTGGGCCACAGGGGCAAACTTGGGTTTAAGGAATCCTTGATGACTTTGTTGATTTCTTAAATTGTACAACTCGCACCCTACATTCTCTCTGTCTCTTCTTCACTAAAGATCATATTGCATCACTGTCTGACCGGTTCTTCAGTCTTCGCCAGCTCTTTTCTTATTTCCTTTCACATAGGCCTTTCCTCAAATAAAATCTGCGCATGTCTACTCCATTGTGTCTGCATCTCCGAGGATCTGACAAGCACATCAGGCAGAGGGCTGTGGAAGCGCTTGTTTTCAAATTCATTTGTAGGTAGAGAGACTGTTTAGGAGGAAATATTAGAACCTAAAGATCCTTGGGGTGCCTGGGTGGTCCAGTCGTTAAGCGTCTGCCTTCGGCTGGGGTCATTTCCCAGCTTTCCGGGGATCCAGCCCTACGTCGGGCTCCCTACTGGGCTAGAAGCCTCCTTCTCCCTCTCCCACTCCTCCTGCTTGTGCTCCCTCTCTCACTGTGACTCTCTCTGTCAAAAAAAATAAATAAAATCTTTAAAAAAAAAAAAAAGCATAAGGAATCTTTGTGTTACCAACCAAAGTTTCAGAAAACAAAGTTGCAGTTTTGAGAACATAATGAGCTAGGGAATAGGAGGAGATTACGTTTGGAAGAAGAGACATTGCAGTCCACATGGTGAGAAACTTCTGAGCAGGAATAAGCAGGAGGCTTTACTTACTAGACGATGATGAAGGAGATGGAGCTCAAAGAGTTTATGTTTTCATTAGATATTATTATTATGGTAAGAACACTTGACATGAAATTTGCCCTCTTAACAAATTTTTAATTGCACAATACAATATCTTAACTGTAGGTACAATGTTATACAGCAGATCTCTAGAATTTATTCATCTTGTGTATTTGAAACTCCGTATAGTTGAACAGGAACTTCTTATTTTTCCCCCAGCCTCTAGGAACCACCATTCTACTCTGTATTTCTGTAAGCCTGACTATTTTAGATACCTAATATAATGGGAATCATGCAGTATTTATTCTTCTATGGCTGGTTCATTTCACTTAGTATAATGTCATCTGAGTCCATCTAAACTGTCACAGATAGCATTACATTTTGATAAAACTACTTCGAACCATCTCCTAGTGGATGTAGGTTTGTAGCAGTCAGGGCACCAGCTGTCAGATGCTTGCTGTCTTGCCATCCTGGCAAAGGTCCTAGTCATCAGTTTCCTTCAAGTATAAAACAGAGGTTTGTGTGGCCAAATGCCTGGTTGAGGATCTGATAATGGTGGGGGAAACAGCTGTGCTAGACTCTGGGCATGAGGTGGAAATGGGGGCAAAGTCTTAGTGGTGGAGAGCCTAATGTATAGGCTAAAGCAGAAACTTCACTGATCAGAAGTGATACAAATACAGGCCTGTGTCTGTAGTTTTATTTAATATTTTAACCCATTATCATTAGTGTCAGTAAAATGTAATAATTCAAAATATATAAAAGAAGATCTTATTTGTGTGGATTTTGAAGCAGCAAAATATTTTAACTTGGGTTAAAATACATCTTTTAAAAATCTTTCAAATAAAAAATATTTATATTTTGGAGGAAATTTTAGACTTCCTTGGTCATTGAGTGGGTACTAGAGAATCAAAGCTTTTGTTGAAAACGTGTTGCTATCAGATTGTGATGAATTAGCTGTTTACCATTACTAGCCCTAAAAGTGATCCATGTTTAGAAAGATCAATATATAAAAATTCCAGACTTAGCCATTTTAAAGCAAATATTTCTGTTGAATTTTGTGCTAAATGCTGTTAGGATGCAACATGCATTATGGAAGCTTATGCATCAGCAGTATGCTGATTCCAGACCTCTAATTAGGAAAATGATGAAACACTAAATAGTAAAAATAAAGCTTAATTTCATATCATAAGTGAGTGTTTAAATTGTCATCTCTGAAATGGTATCTCTTGGTGACAGAAAGTAGTGACTATGCATTTGAGATGAGGGGAAAATTAAAATAAATAATTACCATCCAGCTCTCTGTTTGGTTTGAATGGATTCAGTGATTTCTCTTTATTTACTTACAGTTATTTTGAAGTTCCAACATTCTCTGACTTCAAAGTTGCTGAAGGCATGGTTTTTGTGTAGTTGCATTTTTTAATTGTTTTGGGGAGTGATTATTATTCAATGGGAAAGCAAGTAGCCACATTGTCTTCAACAAATGGAAGTTCCCTCTTCTATTTCATTTTGTTGTTGATTATTTTTAGAATGCAGGAAACCTTTTGATTTTTCTATGTTGAACATGTATCTAGCTACTTACTTTTCCAAGTGGATAAAACTACTTTGTCTGTTGTTTCCTATGTTTTACTTATATTGCATATGATCAGAGTGGCCAGCATGATTTCTGCCCTTGCAGATTTACCTCTGGCTTGATGCAAAGTCATATTCATTAATATACAAACCTTCTTCAAGGGATGATTATGTAGAGATTATGTAGAGATAAACACCCACAAATTTTATGTTAAATCAAAATGTATTAAATGTGTATGTATAATAATTAAAGTTATGAAACTCAATTTTTCTTAAAGATTTATCATTTCATTTGTCCTAATCATATTCCCTAAAATTTGCACTGTAATTTTAATCTCATAACTGATATTTAAAAACTCAAGTTTCTTATATAGAAAACAAGGCATACATAAATAAAAATTTTACATAACTTATTGTTAAGTTATCTTAAACATATCAACATAAATAAATTAATAAAGTCCATTAATATTTGTGTAATTCTAAGTGATTCTTACCTTGGGATTTTTGTTATCCCCACTTTTATATGTTCCTAATTTTTTAATGCATCACTTTGCTATCTTATGGTGTCTGCAGTTAGTTTACCAGACCTAAAAGTAAAAAACTATCTTTTTAGCCCACGTAAATTCACAGTATCTTAGTTTTCAATTGATTGTTTCTTAAAATAATACAGGTTTGACCATTTACATAAAGGTGATTTAAAACTAAACAACTGAACATCAGGCTAAGCTTCCCTTTGATAGATAAAATTCAGTTGACAAACCAATGACATTTTATTTCTAAGTTTTTTCCTTTTCTATAGGCTTTGATTGTTTGAATTTTTTGTGTCTCCCCTAAAAGTCATATACTTTTATTATATATCCTGTCATCCTTTAATCAGGATATATTGACCAAATCTGTTACCATTATTAAAAACATATGTGTCTTATCATTGTCCCATTATAATTCATAGAAGATCAATTGTATTCATTTCCTGGGATATGGGAAATCAGTTCCTGGCTTCTTTTGTATATATCTGGCCAATTCAGAACTATGGTACATACTCCAGAATCTTTTGCTGGGTCATTAAGTGTGACACTGAGCTGATTACTCCTTCTTTTTCATGGTCTTTTTCTTCCTAAGATAAATTGACCTTCTCATATTTCTCTTTTTAAAATTTTTTTCCAGCTTATGCAGGTGGTAGGTGTTGATGAAATTTGTTTCAGAGAATTGAAAGATTGAAGTCAAGTTACATGGTAGTAAATGTTTGGTAAAAAGTCATCTGTAATTTCTTGGAAGGCACATACTCAACTTAATAAACTTGTACTCAACTTAATAAACTTGTACTCTAAGGGAGAAAGTATGTGAGCAGTATGTTAGCATTTTGATTTTGTTGTTTGTTTTTGATGCATGTTACAAGAGAGATGAGCTGTTTGCAAGGGAAGAAAACAGGGATAGAGAGATCTCAGAAATGTGGGAAACTGTAAGGTAGAAATAAGCACTGTTTCCTTAACTGAAAACAGTAATGACAATGAGAAAAGTAACAAATTTATGTGAAGGTGATTAAATAAATGCTGATTTAAACAGAGTCATAAGATGAGGCAGTGATTAAAGAGTATGGAAAGAGTATTGATCAAAAGATGGAGGGAGAGAGTTTGCGGAGAGTTGTTGAGGTTTTATTTGAGCCAGGCTTGGAAGAAGGTCACTTCAGGGCCACCCACCTTCTGTCATTCAGAACTCAGTTTCCTGGTCATGAAAACCTCAGGGGAAGTCGTGAAATAGAGTACAGTTCTTTGACCAAGAGGAATAGAAAAGGGGTTGATGAACACACAGCAATCTCTATCATATTATCCTTTTCTTACTTTTTGCCTAATTCAAATTGCTTTCTGAAGGGGACCTACTTACACCTCCAGATAACGTTATAGATTTTTCCGGTTCTCTTTGCATTTGATTCAGTATGTATTTTTTTTTTAAGATTTTATTTATTTATTTGACAGAGAGAGATCACAAGTGGGCAGAGAAACAGGCAGAGAGAGAGGAGGAAGCAGGCTCCCTGCTGAGCAGAGAGCCTGATGTGGGACTCCATCCCAGGACCCTGAGATCATGACCTGAGCTGAAGGCAGCGGCTTAACCCACTGAGCCACCCAGGCACCCCCAGAGTTGGATTTTAAAAATTTTTTATCCCAACCAAGATTATCTAATTTTAGTGATGTAAAATGTTAATACTGATTGTGATTTTTATTTAATGACATGTTTGACTAATTTATTTTACATATTCTATGTAACTTCCTTATTTTTCTTCATTACCTCTAAATTTATATTTTTCTTCTTTCAAGTTTAAGACATGCCCAGTGCTTCACATTTCAGAATTAAGGAACATTTCAATGCCTGGTACCAATTATTTTATTAATATTAAATATTATATCATGATATTTCATACTATTTATGGGCACGCTTTAAGATACCTGTGAATGAAAGATATAGTTCTGTAGGTCTGGATTGTTCAAATCCTGTACATTCCCAGGAAATGCTTGTCTTCAAGACTGGCCCTTGGCTGGCTCTTAGATGATGAACTCTGAGCCCATGGGATATTCTGCCTTATAAGGATATTTTTGTATCCCTGAGACTTTGGCCCATGCTGTTCAATTTGACCAAATAATTTATGATAACAATGTAATCTGTGGTGAGTGCTCCATTTTATATGCCTGAGAACAGGGGCCATGCTGTACCAGTTTGATCTGACAGTTTATGTTAACAGTATAATTATGGTGAACATGCGTTTTTGTTCTGAGGGAGCTGGAGTCTGAGTAGCTGGGGTTAGTCATGCAGGTGCTGCATTCCTGGATGACTGACCCCAATAAAAACAAACAAAACAAAACAAAAACCTGGATACAAGGCTCAGGTGAACATCTGTGGTTGGCCACAGTTCATACAGGTTGCTACATAGTACTGATGCTAGAGTAAATGTGTCCCTGTGACTTCACTGGGTGAGGACACCTAGAAGCTTGTGCCTCCTTTCTCCTAGACTTCACCTCAGATGTCCTTCCCTTTGCTGATTTTAATCTGTATCTGTTCCCTTTAGTAAACTCTGAGTGTTGCAACAGCTTTTGAATCTTGTGAGTCCTTCTTGTGAATCACTGAGCCTAAAGGTAATCTTGGAGATCTTGGCACAACCTCTGAGTCATTAATATTATTACACAAAAAGCCATCTTGAGTCCTTACCTTGAGGGTTTGTTTTTTGTTTTGTTTTGTTTTGTTTTTCCAGTTTACAGTTTTTCATTCTATTTACAACTCTTCTTACAGCCCTCCACCAGGGTGCCCTTGAGGTGCCCTTGTTTTCTTTTTCCTAATCACCATGCTGTCCTTCTGTTCTTTGTTCTCAGCATATACCTTTCTGTTCTCCTCCAAGCACTTATGTCCTTTCTTAAACTGAATCCAATAACATTGGATTAAAGTTTCTCCTCTAGACCTTCAAAAATAGGAAAGAAAATCCCCAGGTATCTTTGTACACAAATCTTAGGTTCCTGAGACTTACATGAGACTAACATCATTCATTTCCCACCAGAGGTGTGTGACTTCTTTTATTTACAAATCACTCACTGATTATCAGAAAAATATTTGCTGAGCCCCTACTATATGTTTTCTTTGATCATTACCCTGTACCAGATAAATCAAGCATAGGTTTTAACTTCTAAGAGCTTAAAATGTAGTAGAAATTTAAATAGCAGCAAATGAGTGATAATTATATTTATAATTAATATATATAATTAAATTAATTATATAATATAAAATAAAATAAAAATATATATAATTAAATTAATAATATATAATTATATATAACTAAATTATAAGAAAGGTGCAAAGGGAGATTTGCGGAATACTTAAAGGCACTGCTTTCATTCAGCACTAACTCAGGGGTCTTGTTGATTTTTAATTTTTATGTGTCTCCATGTTTTTATTTCTAACTTTAATGTCAAGTTCGTGCTTGCTGTTAATAGGCTAGCATCATGCCTACTACAGTAAAATATAGAAATAGATAATATAGAGTTTTTGTTAAAAAGTTGGAGTTATTTTAAAGGAATATTTTAATATCAATTAAAAAAAACCCATGTTACTATAAATAACATTATTAAAACTACTCATGCTTTTAACTTCAGCTTCAAAGGATGATTGTCTCAGTTTTCAACATTGCTTTTGTGTGTTAGCTATTGATTATAATTTTAGTTAAAACACAAATAATAATTATAAATTTATTCTTTAGCAGTATTAAGCAAGCCTTTATAGTAATCAATAAATATATTTATTTACTTTGTAACATGATAAAGGAACAATTGCTTATTAAATAGAGAAACTTTAACATTCAGTATCTTGATTCAGTTATCCTTGTTCGCTCATTTGTATTTTCTAGTTACCCTACAAAATGATATATGAGTTTGTCAACCACTAGCTAGTGCTTGAGGTTTATAGCATTCAGTTAAAATGTTGAGTATTTACATCTTACCTGGCTATCCACTGTTCCTAATTGATTATCTATATTGTGAGTTATGCAAGTTACATTCTAAACTATATTTTTAAAAAAGTGTGTATGATATTTGTGAGCTCAGATGCATTTTATAGAAACAACTGTGTGAGCTTGAACTTCAGCTCAGAATGAAAAGGGGCAATCTCAAGGTCATAAAGTAGTTGGTGATATAGCTGAGAAACAGAATATAGCACTACAGTGTTTCAACTTGCAGAATAAATAAGTAAATCAAAAATCTAATGTCCTCATATATTTTATCTAATGGATATGACATCATTAATATCACAGTGACAGAATAAAAACAGCACACCATAATCAACAAAAAGTGTAAGCCACAAGCCT
Source organism: Enhydra lutris kenyoni (assembly GCF_002288905.1). NCBI lineage: Eukaryota > Metazoa > Chordata > Mammalia > Carnivora > Mustelidae > Enhydra > Enhydra lutris. The sequence continues at coordinate 15,930,308 of NW_019154111.1, read as the reverse complement.
TAGGAAAATTAATTATTATCTTGAATTCTTGATCTTGTTTCAAGTATCATTGAAAGACATTATTGAATTAATCTGAATAAGAGCTGTAATTTGTAACCTGTAAGTTGTAGGTAATTAAAAATAGACTTTTGGGCACCTGGGTGGCTCAGTGGGTTAAAGCCTCTGCCTTCGGCTCAGGTCATGATCCCAGGGTCCCGGGATCGAGCCCCGCATCGGGCTCTGTGCTCAGCAGGGAGCCTGCTTCCTCCTCTCTCTCTCTCCGCCTGCCTCTCTGCCTACTTGTGATCTCTGTCTGTCAAATAAATAAATAAAATCTTTAAAAAAAATAGACTTTTGCTTTACCATAGGTGCTAGTAGTTTTCTTACTATTAAGATAATATACAAAAATTCATTAATTATTTATTTTATCAAGTCTCTACTAAATGCCAAGCACAATACTAAGTTTTAGGGAATGCACAGACTATAGACAAAGTTATTGCTTCAGAGAAGTCATAGTCTGGGGGGAAACAAATGCGTATTTTTCTTACGTGAGTTAAATGCAAAAGGACAATGATTACAGGTGTCCAAAATGTTGTTAAATTCACTTTAAAGATTTTGTTTTGTTTTGCTTTTTGTTATAAAAGAGATCTGCCTGGCTCTGTGGAATGCATTGCTGAATAAGACAAAAGAATTAGAAATTAATCTGATTAAAGGGTTGACTTTACCCAAAAGCAAAGCCAGATCTCTTAGACAAAGTGTTCAGAAATTAGTAGGAAAATTTGGACTCATGTGAGGGCTTTATTTATAACAATGTTGTAGAGTCTGAGAAAATGTGATCCATAGAGTTGAATATGGAAAAGAAAGGCTTAGATGAACCTGGAGACAGATAACTAGGGGATATTGGTTTAGCTAGTTATGTCAGAAGGTTCTACCATTACATGCAAAAGTAAGAGAAATAGAGTCCATTTACCAAGAGACAGCTCCAGGGACCATTTCAAATGTGCCTAAGGTCAGTGGGGTAGCTGAAGGGTTAAACAAAATACAAAACAAATTCTGTTTACAAAGACTCTAAAACAAATCTGTAGGCAGTCAAAGAAAGCTGCCATCTAAAAGGGTGCCCAAATTCTATCCCAGACAAAATTAATTTTGAATTAGTGCTAAGATGTTAATATAATGGTACAGTTTTCCTCTGCTCTGCCACTCCACCCTAAAGCTGTATTGACTAAAGACATGGAAGTGAAGGGCCAGTGTTACAGCTCATCAGTTGTGTCCAAATGTAAAGGCTATCATTTTAATTAAGTAGTTTACTGACTATGTTATTGTACTGTTAACACTATCAGACACAAAAGGTGTATCCTGATGAATTCAGGAAAAAATTAAGTTGCCTGAGTATTATTCCCATTAAAAACTTCCCCTAGAACAGTATTTCACTAAAATATGCCTAACTTCAAGAAAAATGTTCTGAATTACTTCTACTTGTAGTAATTTGAATTTCCTTTTTTTTAATTGCTGTTTCTGCACTGAAACATTTTAAATGATGTGCTTTAGTTATTAGTTTTAAAACTAGATATACATATTTGTGGATGCTATTACAATAAAAACCCTGCAGAACAACTAACCCTTTGGCACTATTTCTTTCCATTACTTATCATATCTAAGACTTCTTCCAGAAAAGCAAGAAAAAATTAAACTAAATTGATTCTTAATAGTGACAAATGCCATTTTCCCCTCCAAAATTTTAATGCTAGTATTTGAAAGGAAGAAGCATGTGAAATATGGAGAGATGATGTTCTCATGAATTCCTTTTGAATGCAGGGGATTGGTACTATTCTTCACCATTACTAAATTAGGTTAGCATCTGTCTGCCCTTTACTATCTCCACACTGAGATGATGACCTGGAAATGTGGGTATCATGAATCCCGAATGCATTTAACATTCCCAAGTATACACATTTATTTGGTTATTATAAAGCATCTTGAGACCTAGGTTTGCACCCAGAACTACTGCTCTGCTTATAACAAAACAGAATTTGCCTCAGCATCCTGAGACATAATTTATTTAGGGTCAGATTGTTCTATTTAAGGGTATATACTGATTTACTTCATTGATTTATTTCATTGTCTTGCTCCTGCATCTATCGTACAATACTGATATTAAATTTTCTGAATATAGAAGTAACTAGCTAAAAAGTAGATTAATTCTGTTGTTAGTCCCAAACTTTGATATTTATTTAGATCATCTAATTTTTCATTTACTCATTCAGCAGGAATTTTTGAGTGCATACCATATGCCAGGAATGGTTAGATGGAGAAATGCTACAACAAAAAGTAAATATAACATGATTCTTTCTCTCTAAATATTTTGGATAATAAGAAGAAAAAAGATGAATTAAAATGAAAGCAGTAAATTCTTGCAGGCACTATGATTGAAGTTTTTATGGTACACAGTGGGTCTCCAAAAGAGGTCATTGTGATTTATATTTCCAGTTTAAAAAGGTTCCTAGAGGGGGGCACCTGGGTGGCTCAGTCGTTAGGCATCTGCCATCAGCTCGGGTCATGATCCCAGAGTCCTGGGATCTAGCCCCACATTGGGTTCCCTGCTCAACAGGAGGGAAGCCTGCTTCTCCCTCTTCCACTCCCCCTGCTTGTGTTCCCTCTCTCACTGTGTCTCTCTCTGTCAAATAAATACATAAAAAATCTAAAAAAAAAAAAAAAAAGGTTCCTAGAGGATGTATCGCCAACTGCAAATTATTTTTTTCCCAAGAACCATGGGATATGTGTGTTTTTGTTGTTGTTGTTGTTCCAAAACTATAGCATGCATGTTTCAGTGTTTTAATTTTAATATCATTGCCATTTATACTTGCCAGATTTTTTATTTTTCGTCTTCTTAAACTATGCTATATTTAAGTTTGAATAATTAGTTCACAATTATATTTACAAAAGCCTATAGTTTGTTTGTCTGTTTTACTTACTCTGTCCTTCTCCCCTCTACTCATCCCCAAGAAGACTGACATTTGCAGCCTTTATCAAGAAACCCCCTTGGCTTTTCTGATGGAGTCCACTATTGGTAGACACTTGCAGAATAATCAGGGAAGATAGGTGAATGGTAGATCTGGAAGGGTAAGCAGGAAAAATTGAAAATTTTTGAATGGAAAAAAAAATCCCATAAATGTATGCTTTTTAATACATGGTAATGTGTTTACTTACTGTTTCCTAACTTCTATTTAGTTAGTGCCCACTGCACTAATTTGTTATGGACATGCTTCCTTAGGAACAATAGAGAAAACAGAATAGTCTACAAGTTTCCAGAAATAGTGTTTTTTCTCTATGATGACTATGATACTTTTTTCCAACCTACTATGTACTGAGCAAATACTTATCTTTTTTTTTTTTTAATCGTTTTGCCTTTGTTGGTGGGGACTTGAGAGAAGAAATTTTGTGTATAGCATTTTTTTAATGTGTTAATTTCCACTGCTAGGGTTTATATATTTGTTTCATGAAACATTTGAGCTTTGTTCTTTTGTCCTAAGGCAAATCTATCAAGTGTACATAACATTACAAATGAAAACAAATAGAATACCTTGCAGCACTTTTCTTATCATAATCCATACCAATTCAGATATTAAGATTAACCAAAAGAAAGATCAGAAGCCAAATGCTGAAATTTTTCAGGAGCATTGATTAATAAATACGATATTGTATAGCTATATGGCAATTAAGTCCCCCCTAAAATTTAACTCTTTGTAAAAGAACTCTATGAATTCTCTAAAACACTTGACCCAATAAACCATTTGTTTGATTCCCACTTGGTCAGAAAATATTAATTGAATTGATAGTATGTAGGAAGCTTAATGCTAGGCTGTGCACATATAGGATGAATCACTTCAAAGTAGGTAGAGGAATCAAAAGGCATTTTCAAAACAGAATGTAATAATGTTAAAGTACAGGATGCTATGGGAGTATAAAGGATGGTTATATAGTCCAGCATTGAGGGCATGAAAAAGGGAGTGATATATCAAATTAGAGTTAGGAAGGGAGAAAAGGAATTATCCAAGGCAAAGAGAACAATTTCAGGGGAGAGATGTCTAGGCATAAACAGAGGTCCAGGAGTTGGGAAGGAGCTCACTCGGTGCATTTAAGCATAGGTAGGAGAAGCTTGGTGTTTCTGGAACTTGGCATAATACTTAAGAGGTTGGATGAAAGGGGAGTAGGCTAGAGAGAGAGGTGGTGACGTGTTCATTAAGAGTTTCCATTTAAGATTAAATTGGGATTCATCTGCAAAGATGGGGTGTCATAAAAAGAATTTTAAGTGGAAATGTTAAGAATTACATTTTTCAATAGCTATTCCAGAAGCTATGTGAAAATCTGTTCAGTGTGAGGAAATTTATATCGCCTTTTGTTGCCTAATGTCGTTATGCTTTTTTCTAACTATTTGTGTCATTCTCATCAAAATCTTTACTTAATTAGTCATAATGCAGACTTCCTCCCTCCTCCTTTGCTGGCGTGGAAATACTAGTTGTATGTTTCTGTATGGAGGGGTGACTTTTAATGAGGCAGTTTGATATATACATGCTTCCTTCACCTTTGTGCCATTTTATCATTCTTTTTTGCTAAATCAAAGAGAATGGCAGAGTAGCATGGCTGTCTTTGTATCTGTCTGGCTTTGCTCCTGGCTTGTGCTAGAAGTCTATCTATAGAATGAGTAGCGACAATCCTAGGTTCTTGCTAAAGAAGTACCCTTTGGAGTTTAAGGAGGACTTTGTCAAGTCAAAGCTTGCAAAAAGCAGTGGAAAAAGTCAAAAGCTCACTTGAGCAAAGTTGAAGGGTAGAGAGGTTTGTTGGGGGCAACTGCAGAAGGAAAAGAAATCTATACATGACTTAGAAAAGAGTTGACCAATCTATAACCTGTCCAAGACTATAAGCTATTTGGCCTATATACAATATGTAGAAGTAGAAAATCAAAGTTTTCAAGTCAATAGGTTAGGCACTGTAGGAGAAAAGTCAGAGGATTCCAGCTGAAATACACTTCAACTCCTTGAAGATAATAGGAAACCCAGCAACAGTTAAAATGTTTGAATTGGTCCAAGATACCCATCATTGTGCAAGCTCATCTGCCTTTTCCACTAAAGTGTTCTTAAACTTGCACAATTCTTGCTGTCTACAGAATATATATCTCACCCTTGCAACAAAGGAGCAGGGAGTCTATAGTCTTTGGAGTTGCTCCAGCATTGTTCTTAAAGTGAGTTCTATTTTTAGTCATCTCTAACCCATTGGGTAAATACGCATGTGAACTTCTTTCCTGGAGCAAATGTCTCTTTGTTTTTTCTCTTTGAGCTTCAAGGACTACAGACAAAAGCAAGTCATTTTTGTCTTGGATTTTTGCTCCTGTTTCACAAGCTGTTTCTATTAAGTTTCTTGAATTTCAACTTTGTTTCGATTATAAAGCCTTTTGAATAGGAATCCTAGAGCCCCTCCTTATTAGCATGCCGTCAGGTTCCAATATGTGTGTTAGTAATATTAAGTAAGAACTTCAGCTATGCATTCCAAAGCCTATTAACCTGAAACAAGGTAAACAGTTAAGGAGAGCTAAACTGCTTTTGGAGACAGAGTTCTATATGAATTGAAATCTAACAAAACACACATGAATATTTACCAACAGAACTAATCACTGCAGTTATTAAGAACTCATAATAACTGTTTAACTGTATGCATTATGTGTAGAAGAATTGATTTTTTTCTTGTTTTTATATAATATGACCAGTAGAAATTCCACAAAGAAGTTGAATATACACATACATACACACAGATTAGTAATGAAAGGTCGTAAGTTTTGAGTTAAACCTGTGAACAACTTTATTCCAATAAAATCCCTTTGGGAATTTGAGTCATATTTGGAAACTGGTGCTAGGTTGAATGGTAGGAAACCGAATTTCAGAAAACCTGGTAATATTTTTCTTTTAAAGCTTGATTATCTTTTCTGTGGCTATACCCTTTTGAATTATCTGGTCATTTCTCTCTCATTTTCTTTCTATTATTTCTCTCCCTTTTAAGTCAGGACAAATAACTAAACATACTTCCATAACCTCACCCCCAAACAAAGAATGCTTAACTTCTGATTTTGTTTGCACGTCAGATCAGTATTTTGGGTCCTCCTCATTTTATGTATTCTCCTGTGAGTTACTCCCACTTTCTCTTCATCTTGTATGTGTGTGGGTATGTGTGCGTGTGCTCAGTGAGGCTTAGAATTAAAGACTCTATTCTACACAATGCATCCACTCCATCAAGAGCCAAATTCTTATTTTGCTTTGAACCCTTAGGGATCATTGACTTCAAAAGAATATATTATGTTCCAAAGTGGCTCCATACAGCTGTAGAGGAAGGCATAAAATTGGTCCCAAGAGACTAGTTCCTCAATTCAATGGGATGTTATTCTGCTGCATACATAAGTAGCTCTGTCTTTCTCTCTGGTGCGTGAATGCCTGTGTGTTTGTGATCAAGCATACTTGGGCAAAACAGAATTCTGGTATTCTTTCTGTTATTATTCTCAGGTAATAGTAGAGATCATATATCAAAATAAAAACTCATTAATATTTTAAACTGAAGGTTATTTTATGATTTCTGTCATCTTTGAAATGCAAATAAGCAGAAAGATTAAAAAACAACCACAGCAGATCCACTGTGCATAATAAATATCAATGGCCAATTCTCTAGGTGCCTTCCAAACTAAAAGGTTTCCAGAATATCAGTTTACTTGTTTAATTGCAGTAATTATGATGGGGGTCTCAGATAGAAAGCAAAATTCACATTATAGAAAATGAAAAAAAAAGTGTATGATCACTGTGAGTGCATGAATGCCACCTGATACACACACACACACACACACACACACACACACACGGATATATAACGTCAATTTGTTTTTATGTAGTTTTTTTATGTGTGTGTGTATCAGGTGGCATTCATGCACACACAGTGATCATACACTTTTACGTAGACTGTTTTCAAAGAAATCTGAATTTCTAGTCATGGATGTATCTCTTTTAAACTTTCCCCTGCACAATCTAACTGTGCAGAATCATTTGGGATTTACATTTTCCTGTAGAACTATTTTTCATAACATGTATTTTATGTTTAAGTGTTAAGCAAAAAGATAAAGCAAAGTTCTAAGGTCAGATACATTTGGGAACTTTGAGGATAAAAAAAATGCTAACCAGATTTCTTTTGTTTAGTTTGTAGAGCTTTCACTGTGGTACATTATTCTACAAAAATAGGATATGGAGTATTCATCATTCTCAAAGTGTACTCGGCTACAGAACCAAGGCCACCCCACTATCCCAGCCCTGCCTCAATATTAGTTTGCCATTTTGCAGGAATTTTTGAGCTTCTAGGTATACATTTATATTTAGTAAGATGAATTTCATTTGATTCTTTTAAGTTTCCTCTTCCACATTTTTAAATCTTTTTGTTAATTGCTCAAAAATGAGCACCACTATTTACTGTCAAACACACCCATAATTTTGCATTACTTGACAGTTTGGATTTGGGCTGGTGTGTCAAGTTGATATTTTAGCCAATGGATAAAAATGGTTGGCTTTCCATCTCTAGACATTTAACTTTTTCTGGATATTATGTATGGGCATAGCTAATGAACTAAATGTTGGCAACCTCATTTATAAATATAAGAGCAATATCTTTGGGTGTATTGAAAGACAATATTTTATTTATGCCCTTATAATTAGATGTTAATTAGATTTTAACTATCATTACCTATTCTTTCTTCTGTTGGCAGTATATATGGGTATCCCATTATATGCTGCTTTTAGGTGGATTATAAATCTTATTATCTAACCATATTGGAAATTTATGGTACACAAGTCATATTTTGGCAAGATTGGATTGGTACCTAGAGAAAATGCAGTACAATGAGACAAAGATAGTTATTGGTCCCAACCTTCTTCAGCCTAATGAATTAGGCATTAGTTGTACTGTCATTGCTCTTTACTAGTGTTTTCCTAAAGAAACCAAGAAACAATAGGATAGCAAAACCAATAGTTATTTTAGTGGATCAGATACATTCATAATTGCAAGACTTCTGCATCTAATTTCCAAATGTATACTTCATAATCTTCTGGATTCAAAGTGAGGAGGAAAGCAGTTTTTATGTTTCTTTCCTAGAAAAGAAATGAGTACAGTATGAAACACCAGATGAAAATGACTTACATAGTCCTTTTCCTAACTTCTGATTGTGATTCATAAGAAGTTACATAAGCACTAATTTTTGACAGAAAGAACAGAATCCAATTTATTGGAATATAATAACTAGGTGGGAGATATGCAAAAAGATATAATTCTGAATCTCTAATGTCTTTTGAGTGGTATGGGCAGAATTTTTATATGTAAAATATCCAGTGTAACTATTTCTCTATGTTTATTAAATTATGTTTCATTATTATAGTGTTTCAGGTCTGTAAATTTTGTTAAATTGTCTATATTTTCACTTCGAAAGACTACTCATACTAGAAAAGTGAAATACACTAATTGAAAGAAACCTAATTTTTTTGTCGCCTTGTATATTTCTCTATGACTATATATACATAATTCCACAACTTTTGTAATTTCAGTCAATACAATAATAATAAAACATATTAACAGGTGCCTGAAAACCCATAAATTAAACAAAAGTAAAGACAAAAAATTGGGTGTTGTAGTGACCTATAGACACAACTCAAGAGTAAGAGAAATGGTTTCAGAATATGTGATGCTTCTCCTATGTTTTTGATAATTCCACAGTATATTTCTGAAAAAATTGAGCATTTGCTTTAATTTTACAATTTCAGTTTTACATTTTCTTCAGGAAAATAACAGCAACACATGAAAATGTACTTTTAAATTTGTTGAAGGAAACTTAGAGATTACAGGCAAATTACCTAAATTAGAAATTGGTGAAATGAAATTTTAAAAAGCCTTTAGCAGAGCATATCAAGTAAGTGCTGCTGTGTTACTGTGAATGTCTGCATATATGATTTGAAGACTAAGATGAGTATTTTATACTGATGTCTGTGTTTGGAATCTTCTGAAAAATAATTGTTATTTATGTTACCATCATAGTAATTCGCTACTAGTTGTATACTCATAGTAGTAATGTAGGAGTACTACTACTACTCTTAGTAGTAAGTGTAGTGTAGTGTAGTAGTACTACTACTACTCTTAGTAGTAGTAAGAGTAATAATAGTGGTAGTGATATCACCAACATTGTTATTATTTGTCATAAAATTTGTGTGAGAACTCTTCTGGTCAAGAGGTTGTCTTTTTTTTTTTTTTAAGATTTTAATTATTTATTAGAGGGAGTACAAGCTGGGAATGGCAGGCAGAGAGGGAGGGGGAAGCAAGCTCCCCACCAAGCAGGGAGCCAGATGCAGGGCTTGATTCCAGGACCGTGAGATCATGACCTGAGCCAAAGGCAGAGGCTTAACCCACTGAGCCACCCAGGTGCCCCAAGAGGTTGTCTTTTAATATTAGAGCCCATAAATCCAAGTTAAGAGATATTGAAATGACCATATTTGGAATCTAGATAGGTTATGCCTTAACTATGTGAATAATCTCACATTTTAAGATCTCTTTTAGCCATAGATCTGTCATGGCTGCATAAAACTACTATTACAAAACATATTAGTTCAAATTATAGCAGGATCTACTTCTCATTAATTGTCCCTCCAAAGGTATTATGAACCTACTTAGAATAGAAGAATAAATTCCTCTATATTGTATGATTGCTTAACAGAGGATTTCAATAAACTATATTCTATGTAATATACACTGTAGTTATGTCCCCATTTTAAGGACCAGAGTTTTTCCTTTAAAGACCTTCACATGCCATGGAATATGCCAATACCTATTTTTCACTACCTCTGTCTTAAAGTGCAAATATATGTTTAAGCTGTCATTAATTTTCATATGGTTATAGGTGACATCAGTTAACATTTTATTTTAAAAATATAGAACTGTCCTATTTTACTTAAAGGGGATAACTGAAGGCTATAGAGCACACAGAGTGTGCTGTTTTCCCAAAGTTCTCAAGAACATGATAAAAATAAGGGACATCCATATTTTTGCAATAGCATCAAGGGGGATAACTATTTAAATTTAGAGTAATTATTTTCTTATGAAAAAAATTTCCTCCAATGGATTATTTTTTAATAACAACCCAAATAGAGTACTTGAAATAGAACTACATTAATAAAGTATTGATTTAATAACAATAATTACAAGAGAATACCTTATGTATTAATAAACATATATCTATAAATTATCATTTTACCTAATTCAAATTATTAGCTTATAATAGAATCTCATAAATGTGTAATCACTATATGTTTTTTACATAATGAGTCAAAGTTTTTCTTTAAAATACCCTGACTGCATTCAGTAACTATAAACAACTTCAGCTACTCAGTATTTGAAAACAGCCCACTAGGAAAAAAATATATATGAAGAAAAAAGAATGGGACTAGATTTAAGCAACAATTTTCAGCCAAATAAATCTGCATTATTGATATTTTATGCCTTCTCATTAAGTTAGCATGAAGAAAATACAGAGAAGCCCATCCTACAGTCTATAATATTATCTCATTCATTGGGCTAGAACCTCAATGCAATCTTACAAAATAAAGTGAAAAATATTCCTAAACAAATGGACTTTTCTTTTGATCTGTGAGATACAGACACACACCCACAGAAATTTTTGTGTAAGCTTTATCCATACTTTTCTAGTGTGGAAGCTGGTGAAAATCAGTATCTCTTTGTCAATTAGGGATGCTTCCTGCAACATTATAAAGGAAACTGAACTGGAGCTCAGTTTCTTTATTCTTTACCTGTGTCGGAATGTCCTTAGTTTCAAGGAATATGTGAACTTCATAAATTGTATTCAAAAGAGATGTATAATGGATTTTCCTAGATTGTCCATAAAATTTTTAAACACGTCTGTGTAACCTCCAAATTTCGCACTGCTTTCCAGGCCACATAATCATAGCATTGGTAACATCAGCAATATGGCTTCCTTAACTGGAGAACAACGTGGGGCAATGTGGTAAACAGGCTGAAGTAAATTGAAGTCTTGGCCTTCTTTGACCTGGACTTTCTAGGCTTCCTAAACCATGGATTCGTTTTTCTTCATCACACTTATCACCCCCAACATATTCTATTTTAATTTGTTTATTATCTCCACTAACAATCAAATTTCCAAGAGAAGGATACTTTTTTTTTTTTAATTGAACTACTTCCAGTATCTAGAAAAGTGCTTGATACAAGGTGGGTTTGCAATAAATCATTGTTCAATGGGTGGAGGAAGTTCTATTCAGGAAAGTTTACTGGCAAACACAACGTGGTAATTAATTCATGATTGTAAATACCTTGTGAGACATGGTGTTTCAAAACCTCTTTAAAATAAAGGTATTAAAAATATATAGCAAATGGTTAAAATTAGTAATAACTGCAGGCGCATTAACTACAGAGGAAATAACATGTAAGGGAAATCATGACTGTGATATATCTTGAAACAGTTCTTGGCAGCTTCTCTTCAGTATGGCCATTGTCAATTCCTTTTCTTCTTGTATGTGCATGTATATGCGCATTCCCCCATCCAGAGCTGGAGTCTGTTCTTCCCCACCTTGAATCCAGGATAGAATTTGGTTTACCAGTTGAATGGGTAAGACAGATGTTCTGGGACTTCTGAGGTCGGGTTATTAGAAGGCTTGCATCTTTTACCTAGACTGATTGGAACATTTGCTCTGGAGAAAGCAAACCAATGTGTAAGAAATCCCACTACCCTGAAACCACCAAATGGTGAGAAACACAAGCCACACGGACAGACCCAAGGTATTAAGATGCCATGCGGAGAGAAAGAGAGACGAAGATGTACTGGGGCACCAGATGTTTGAATAAAGAGGTCATCTTGAAATTCTGTCCTCTAGCCGCAGATGTCCAGCTGACGCTGTCAAGGATCAGAAATAAACTGCTCAGTCAAGATCTTCCTGAATTCCTGACCACATATCATATAAAATACTTGTTTTTAGTCTCAAATCTTGGCGTGGTGTGTTACCATAATTAAATACATGGAGCAAGTTCCAATACCATTACTAGACAGCAGAGAGACCAGCACTCTGAGCTTCCAACACAGAAGAGAAGGGTGTATTTCATTCAGGTTGAATTATACAGCATGTGCTAACTATGCCAAAATGTTTGACACAGATTTAACTGAGACCATTCTGGTTCAAAGGGCAAACTACAAAGAAATGACTGAAACAGTTTTGATTATTGGGTCAGAGAATACATCAGAGACTCCGATATTGCTTTGACATATATTTCCATTTTGTTGTCTTTGTTTTCTTGCATCATTTAGGTATAATATTCGTAAAGTGGCCCACTGCCCTGTAGTAACGCTGCTAATGTTTTATTTATGATACGAAGGTCTTTCTTTGCCTTTTAGCTAAGCTCTACAGGGATATTTCAATGAATTTTTAATCTTCGTTTTTACCCTCCCTTAAAGCAGAGTTACAAGTGTGTCTCACAGACAGTGATGCTGAGCAACCAGGTATTTGTCAGACCGCCACGTGAGTCATTTTTTTCAATGACAAAGCAGGTGGCTGCCCCAGAGGGGAACATAAAAGGAATCTCAGTAATCATGTCCTGCTTGAGTTGCCTACACACTGCTGACTCAACAGCTGGTTCTATCCAGAAGAAAACAAGACAGGAAATAAAATAAAAACTAAAAACAAACAAATGAAAAGAAACGTAATAAAACCACCACTGAAACAATAACTGCCTTTTTTTTCCTTTCAAAGAATGATTTCTTAGCATGTATGCCTTAAATGAAAATGTCTAAAACAAATTATAGACAGAAATCTTTAGACTTTACAGGACGTTGGATCTGGTGTTTCATCGACAAAAACCGCCGGGAAAATTGGAACCACATAGTCATTGCTTTCTTATTTGCTGAATGGAATATCCGAGCCCAGAGGGGTTCTAGAAGTTTTGAATAGGGTGTTGGGCCAAGATCTGAGTCAGGAGTTTCCAGGCCACATACTCACCACATGATTTACTGACAGCATCATTGCATAAAAGGAAATATAACTTCTGAAAATGCCCACAATTAGATACTAAGTAGACACTTGTCATTCTCTTCTTTAATCCAGTGGTAGACAAGCAAAGTCCCTCTAGTGGCATGTGGGGTCTTGATAACAATCACCAGTGCCTCTGAACGCATTAAGTGGGCTTCTGTGACAAAATGGTTTTCCATTTCTGATGAGACACGTTCTTTAAAAAAAAAAAATGCTGTGAAATTACATGAAAAGGTTGGAATTTCTGGATAAGTAATAAAATATGGAGAAATTCAGAGATCTCTTCTTCCTTAGATCACCTTAAAGTAAAGGAAAAAGAACTATTCTGTTGGAAGAGGCCATTGATAGGGTTACATCCCCAGCTGAGACTAGGGAATATACTGGTGGCTGTGCTGAAGATTTTCTTTTTGGAAGTGACTGCTAGAACATCTTTGACACTGAGACAAGACTAACAACAGGTACTAGGAAGGAAGAGTGAGGATGAATAAGGAAAGGGAGCACAGGTAGATCAGTTTGAAAGGGCACCAGGACCATGAATAAAAGGCAGAATGAGAGTTCAGCATTCCCACCATTGATGGTCTAAAAACAAATCAACAGCAAACATACCTGCAAGATAATGAAATAATTTTAATATTTCCATGTTATAGCTATCAATGCCTGACAAAGTGGTTTTGCAGACCCGATCATGAATTCTGAATATTCACATTCTTCCATTATTTATTGTGTAAATTTGAGGTATACAACTTGATGCATGTATACATTATAAAATAATAAGCACCATCAGGCTAATTAAGATAATAGATCACCTCACATGGTTACCTTTTTGTGAGGGAGAGGTGAGAACACTTAGGATCTAATCTTTCAGCAAATTTCAAGTATATAATACAGTGTTGTTAGCTGTAGTCACCATGCTATACATTAGATCTCCAGAACTTACTCATCTTGCCTAACTGAAACTTTGTACCCCTGACCAGCATCTCCGCATTTTTTTTTTACCTCCTACCAGCCCTTCGTAACCACCATTTTAGTCTGTTTCTATGAGTGTGATAGTTTGCCATTACTTCTGAAACAAAATCAGTCCTTACTGCTGAAATCAGAGTTTGCTTTTCTGTATCCAGCCTTCTATTTGTACAACCAGCCAAACTGGCCACCTCAACACCAGCTGATTCTCAGTCTCTTGCTGTTTCAATACATATGCATACATTTACTATTCATTCCACCTAGACACCTGTCCCATGTCCCATTATTGCTTCCTTTGTTGGTGCCCAATATACACAACTTAACCTGTGTAAATTTGTCCTTTTTCGGTTTTCAAAGCATCAAGTAGTCATTTCCTCAAGGAAAATTTCACCAACCCTCTCAGAATGGATTAGCAACCTATTCAAATGTATATATTTAATTTCTTGGCTCTGTGTTAGTTTTATCACATTGTGGGTCAGCTCTTTCAACCTACTGCTAGGTTCACTCTTTTTGGGGCAAATGTCTGAACACGGCACTCTCTGTACTTCTGTGTATATATTTAAGCTTTGTCAACATACCATTGATTACGGACGATTGTAGCTCTGCATTAGGGCTTATTAAAATTCAGTACAGCACATGTCTGCTCATGTAAAAATATAGAAGTAATATCCATATCCAGAACCTGAATGCCATGCTCAATTAAATGCCAAGCACAATCCCAGCGCATCTGCTTGGTACATGCTCTGGTCACAGCCTAATAGTCAATTGTACAATGACAAATAAATGCATAATGTATCATGTTAAGATAATTTTGTATTTTAGAAAATCCTAGCAGTTTCAAATTTTGAGGCTTTGTGCTTGAATTTTTTTTTTTATTGTGGAAAGTAAGCAGCAGTTCCTTTGATATTATTAGTCTAACTTGAAACCAAAAAAAAAAAAAAAAGTCTTATTATTCTTTTAAGCTGCCGTTATCAGTTTAATTGAGGAGTACAAACATGAGCCATAAAAAATGCAGCTTCTTAGCCTATGAATCAGAATTTCCCCATGGTCTATAAACCAAAAAGTACCAATCAATTATATTGCTTTTTCCATCATCTTTAAGCCTGGATCTACATTTTTATGTATGGCTAAAGACTCTCATTTCTCTTGACAGACCCTCTTGTGCATAAATGTTGTGCCTTTAAATGTATAAACCAGATTTATAAAATATCACTTTAAATGTATAAACCATATCTATTTCAATAAAATGCCACTTTAATTTTCAGCGATTTCCAGTTTGTGGTGAGTATGAACTTTCTCCTCCAACCTAGGATATAAAAATGGCATCTCTTTTCTTTGTTTAAAATCGTATTTTTAAAAATTATATTTAATCTGCTTTATGTTTCCAAACCCCTGATGTGAAGAAATTCTATTTCAGTCATTACTGGGCTTCTCTCCTCTGTAGGGTCAAACATCTTGCAGTTATTGTCACCATTGATATCCATGTGATTCCTTTAAAGGGAGACAGTTCTACTGCCTATTCAGGAAACCTCCTGAGATTAGGACTGGCCTCCTCAGGGTGTCATGCCATCTATCCCCAAATAAAGGACAACTGGGATGAGGAGGAAACACAAAACTACTTATGGAACCCACAAAATCTTGTCCCTTCATAGTGAGGGGTTGAGTTTCTTAAATGCTCACTGAACTTTGGCCCCAGATGTTACCAACCTTTTTTTTAACGCCTCAAGGGTTTTTAGGGATGGTAAAGTGGAATGTTAAAAAGATCCTTTTGAAGTACATGGGTGGCTCAGTTAAGCATCTGCCTTCAGCTCAGGTCATGATCCTGAAGTCCAGGAATTGAGCCCCTCATTGAGCCCCTGACATCAAGCCCCACATCAGTCTCCTTGCTCAGTAGGGAGTCTGTTTCTCCCTCTGCCTCTCACCTGTTCGCACTCACTCTCTCTCTCAAATAAATAAAATCCTTAAAAAAAAAAAAAGGTTGCTTTTTCCAAAATCCAACTACAAAACTAGATAAAATTGTTGCTAACAATTCAGGGTTCTTGAAGTTGACTAAATATAAGAACACATTGGGAAATATTTATTCAAGAAAAATGACTCACCTTTGGGTAAGAACAGTGGGAATCTGCAGCATTCTTCCAACAGGCTGTTCAAACCAACTCCTCTCCTTGCCCAGTATCAAAATCAGTAGGCACAGTGCTGCTGCCAGGAGTGGACGACCCACAAACATCAGTTGGTTCGCTGGGAGGAGACAGACTTGATTTTGAACAAAGGGCGCGGAAGCCACGCCCAGTAGTATTTGTGAGTAAAATGGCAAAATTGGTAGGAAATGAACAAAGGAAGCTAACAACACTTCTAAACTGAGATTGTAGTTGTCCTTGGAGTGAGCAGTAAAGTGACCAGCCAGCAACTTAATAGGCAAATCCTGGAAATGGATCCATGGAGGGGCTAGATCAGCTTTCCACAAATCCATCAACTAGGGGAAGCTACCCCAAAGAGGAGAGGGAGACTTTAAAATACCCAAAGACATCATTTAAAAAGAAGCATAAAGAACTATAAATAATTTAGACTCTTACCTAACACCATCTACAAAAGTCAAATAAAAAAATGTACCTTAGATTAAATGTAAGAGCTAAAACTAAATTATTTCTGAAAGCAAGCAGAGGAGAAAATGAGACTTTGGATTAAACAAAGATATCTAAGTGTATGAGATATAAAACATATAAAACATATAAAAACATATATATATATATAAAACATATATAAAACATAAGTCTACACAAATTCTTCTATGCAAATGCTCATAACAATATTATTTTGAATAACTAAGTACTGGAAACAATCCAAAAATCTATATAAACTAGATAAACAAAATGTGGTATATCTATAAAATGAAATTCAGTTCTGCAGTAGAAAGAACAAATTGTTGATACATATGACAACATGAATGGACCTCAATAATTTTTTGCCATTGAAAGAAGTCAGGGACAAAAGACTATATACTCTGTGGTTCTATTTGCATAAAATTTCCAGGAGAGGGGAAGTCATAGAAATAAATGTAGATTAGTGCCTGAAACTGAGCCGGGAATGGAGATTTCCTGCAAATGAATACAAAGAAACTTTTTGAGTGATTGGTCTACAACCATACAGTATTATGGCAATCATTTTAACTATAAATTTCATTTAGAATATTGAATTGTGTGTTTAAAATGACCTTATTTTATAACATCTGATTTATAGTAAAAAAAAAACTGATAAACTAACATTCACTTCTTAATGGTCTTTAGAAAAGCAATGCTTGAGGGGCGCCTGGGTGGCTCAGTGGGTTAAAGCCTCTGCCTTCAGCTCAGGTCATGATCCCAGGGTCCTGGGATCGAGCCCCGCATTGGGCTCTCTGCTCATCAGGGAGCCTGCTTCCTCCTTTCTCTCTGCCTGCCTCTCTGCCTACTTGTGATCTCTGTCTGTCAAATAAATAAATAAAATCTTAAAAAAAAAAAAAAGAAAGAAAAGCAATGCTTGAATCTTTTAAGGAGGTTGCTGATATTAAGATTAGTTAGAATTTTCTGACTCTCATTTCATGTTACATGTTACATTTATGTGAAATTTGCTTGTGCTCCTTAAAAAAAAGCTTGAAAACTAAAATAATTATAATTTTTTTCAGTTTATGTTTTTAAAACAATTAATACTTACTATGTATGGTTGAGTGATATATTTTTGATAAATGGAAATATTTTTGCTTTTGAAAAGAGAAGAAGTAAATCATTTGGAAAACCTTCCCAAAAGGATCTTCTCTGTCTGTGATTTGGCTAACACTTAAAATCAGGTTTTTGTTTTTAGTAAATTGAATCAGCAAAACAGTTTCCTTCGAGTCATAGGAGATAACAAATTTGTTAATATAAATTATAGATGTATTTATTTATAAAACCAATACAGTATTTTCCTAGAATTCTCTGAGTTGAGAGTGTATGAATTGGTCTTATTATACTATTGCAGGAACATCAAATCATTAAATTCTCCCATCAAGGCTTTAGTGACAGTGAGGTACTCTCACTTGCACTTACAAATGACATCCTTTAGCCTACCTTTAGCTTCCTCCCCTGCTTCTCCCTGTGATGACCACACAGGTCCTTATAGCTGTGATGCTGCATAACCTGCCGTCCTTCCCTAAGCTTCCTGGCCGAGAGCTACGCTGTTGTACAGAATTCTTAAAATTAACCGTGAGTTGCTACTATGATGAAAATATTCTGAACTGTTTTTCATCAATGGCAATGCTGAAATAGAGAACTACCTTCTTTATCCATTCAGTTTACTCCTTATTCTACTAGGTTAAAAAGCAAGCCTTCCTTCCTTGCTTATTGTTTTGTTTTTTTCAGGTAATCACTGTTAGAATACTCAGCCCCAGTTTTCAAAGATAGCAGGGCAAACGAATAAGCTAGAGCCCGACGTTCTCAATATCATACTTCCCCTTCATTAGTCAGTTTTTTTTATCCTGAGTAACAAACTACCCATAATGTTAGAGACTTACAAGTTCTTGAGGGTTTTCTTTTTGCTTGTTTATTTTAGCTGCTCATGGATCCCCAGGTTAGGTAAAGTGACTGCTTCCTTAGGCTCTCAGTTTTGTTCAGATCGGTTTCATGTGTCTTCATGATTCTGGGTCCAGTGCTTACTATGGAATATACTTCTCACTAATGATCATAAGAGATCAGGAGAGAAAACTAAATCAAGAAAGCATTTTTAAAAAACCTCTCCCTAAAAAAAATTAAAAAATAAAATAAAATCTCTTCCTATAGCATATAAACTAGCTAAATCCAACTCCGCAGGGTGGGAATGTATTTTCCTTCCAGATGGGGAGATATTGCAAATTTCCATGACTGAAAAACATGGTCGTATTACAGGGAGTAGTAATTGGAACAGCAACAGATCCCTTCATCAGGAATCTATTAGCTCAGAACCAAGAGTGTATTTCTCAACCTTCTTCCTTGTCTTCTCTACAGAAGTTTCTACCTATAAAAATACTCGTCAGTCCTATTCCATCTCTTCGCTTTTGCTGCTTTATGTTTGATATATAACCACAGCTATCTTAATACCATGCAACAATAAACATGTATTTTTTACTCACATGTTTGTTGTACTTGGCTGGGACAGCTCTGCTTCAGGCTGTCCCTCAATGGGACAGCTAGGTGGCTCTTTGTTCTTGAATCAAGGGGGAGTGTCTGTCCTCAATGTATTTTTCTTATGGGCCAGAAGGCAACCAAATTGCATAAGCAATACCAGCCTCAGCGAGTGTTACATTGCTGACATCTAACCGGTCAAAGCATCACATAACCAAACCTAGAGTGAAAGGAAGGAAAAGTACATCTGATGCTCCATGAAGCCACAGTTGGCTACCTTAGTCACATTTAGTCATTTCCTTCACATACACCCCGAGGCTTCGTCACTTACTTTTGATTTAGCGTGCTACAGTTTTATTTAAAAACAATGAAATTTCTGGACCTCTGTATGCCCACTTAATTTCCCTTAAATTGGCCAGTTCTGTTTTGTGCTCATCTTCCCTTTGTCGTAACTGTCACAGTAGAAAGCTCATGTTTTCAAATCTTTGCATCCAACTTTCTCGCACCAGTGTAGCAATTTCCATTAGGTGCATTGTCTGGAGGGCAGTTTGACTCAGTGTTTTGCCACTACAGAATAGAGGTTATCATTTTTGCAGCCTCAGGTAAAATACACTTATTTTAGGTTTTTTGTCATGACACTACTCCTACCTACACAACTAAAATCACTATCGGTCAAGGTTTGGTCACAAAAACGGAAGCCACTCTGTATATTATGAGTTAAAACAAAGCTTAATACAGAATTAAGTTGAAAGAGCACAGAGGTCAGAGAGGTTGCAGCACTGGGACCAAGGATCTGACACTGAAACGGTCGGGAGCTGGTTCTCACAAGCTAACCACGCCATTGCTGTGCCTCTTACCTACTGACAAACCTCGCTGCAGCCCTGGTTTCTGCTTTTCATCTGCCTTCCAAACCTTACATGAATTCCTCTTTTGGGCAAAGAAACCAGAAAAATAAAGGGGATTCTGGGAAACATAATAATTGGCCTTAAAATATGCGGGAACTTAGTTGACAACAGAAAATCCAGCATGGTCATGTTTTCACAAATGGATATATGTGGATCTGCGGGATTGAAAAGTTGAGTTTCTCACTCTGAGATTCCCAAGCACTCTAAATTAAATCAAAATGCTTATGCATTTACACCAAGGATTTACGACATCAATCTGGAGTGAAATGGACTAAAGAAGAAATTATGCGACACAGATATACCCATTTTAAAACAACTGTTTTCTCTCTTGAGCAGAATTTGATTGAAGCCATTACCCAATGTAACTATATGAGTCCAGTCTTTTTTTTTCTTTTTTTTTTTTAAGATTTTATTTATTTGACAGAGATCACAAGTAGGCTGAGAGGCAGGCAGAGAGAGGAGGAAGCAGGCTCCCCCCTAAGCAGAGAGCCTGATGCGGGGCTTGATTCCAGGACCCTGGGATCATGACCTGAGCTGAAGGCAGAGGCCTTAACCCACTGAGCCACCCAGGCATCCCAATGAGTCCAGTCTTTTAATAACAGTGAAAAAATTAAACATCACTGGTAATGTACCAAAAATGTCTTTGAATATCTTTTATTTCCTATTTTCTTTCTATTTTATTAATTTTACTGTAATGCTTTCCACATGCTGTCTTTCAAAATACACACCTTCCCACACACACCCACACACTCACATAATAAATAGATATATAAATATATTTAAATTTAAGAACCAATGTAAAAGTATCTGCTATTTGGGACAAGTATACCATTAATAAATATAAAACATAATTATTTGTATAAGCCTGGAGATATTTCCTTTTTTTCTTTTTTTTGGAGAGAGAGGGTGGGGAGGGGCAGGGGGAGAGGAAGAGAACAAATCTTAAGCAGGCTCCATGCCCAGCACAGAGCCTGAGGCAGGGCTCCATCTCACAATCCTGAGATCATTACCTGGGCTGAAATCAAGAGTTGGATGCTTAACCAACTGAGCAACACAGGCACCCTTAGCCTGGAGATACTTCCTGATGAGAAGTTTGATCATGAAATTCCTACCAAAAAAATGTATTTCTGCAAGGTTAATATTGATAATCTTGAAACATAACTGATAGGTTTGAAAACAAGAATAAAAATGAAAAATTAGGGACTTAGCATATGTATACTTCATGCTTCATAGTAACAAATAAAAGTGATTGTAGATATTAAGTGTTGGTTTACAGTAAAGGATAATAGAAAAACTTTCAAACTAAATATTAGAGTATGTGAGTCTTGGTTTGTTTTTGTTTTTGTTTTTTTCCACTAAATGCGTGATCTGGACTAGTTGATTAACCTAAGACCTGCTTTCCTGAATTGTAAAATACAAGATTGACACTAGATTGTCTCTCAGGTAATTGTCAATTTCAAATCTATGATTTTGAATTACTGAAGATATTTTAAGCATATAATTTAAGCTTAGAAAAATAAAGATTAAAAGTAATCCAGATATTTATATATTTTTTGTTACTACCTGAAAGTTTTCCCAAAACTTAACGATTTAAAACAACAAACGAGCATTCCTTATTTCTCACTATCCTGAGGGCCAGCAGAGCAGTTCAGGTCTGGTACGTTTTGTCTGGGGCCAGATTATCTAGGACAGCATCCATTGCTTGTTTGATAGCGAAAGGCTTGTTGGTTTCACAGGCAAGTTGGCTAGGGTGAGATGGTTTAGTCCTGTAGCACATGGTCTCTCATTCTTCCTGGTCAGCTGCCAGGCTTTTCCATGTGGCATTCATAGGGTCCACGTACCAGCAAGAGAAGGCAAGTCCAAATGAGGGCTCTTCAAGCCTCTGCTTGTATTAAATTTGCTAACATTTTATTGGCCAAAGGATATCACACAGACAAGCCTAGTTCACCACATGAAGAAATGGATCCCCCTTCTTAATGGAAAGAGTAGCAAAATCACATTGCAATGAGAATATGAATCCATGAGTGGGAAGAATTTGTGACTAGTTTTGCAGTCTCCCATCCATCCTGTTCTCCAGCCAAACTGAGCTACATGATTTCTTAAATATAATTCATACAATCTTCCAGATTTGAGTTCGTTCATATATTTCTGGACTTCCAAAACATCCTCTTGTACTTACAGATTCTTGCAGTTCCTACCACTTGTAGAGCACAGAGTTACTTAGCAACTGCCAGTTTTTTATTGGTATAGGTAGAGGGAATAAAAAGATGAGACAGTGCCTGGATTTTGCAGCTGTCAAGCGGGCTTCACAAGAGACCTACAGTAAAGGATAATGTAAGGATGCTAGATGCATAGAGCTTATGAGGTTTTCTTAAGGCAAAAGATGGGCACAGAGAAAGAATTGTGAAAATAGGTTATTTTCTTCTCAGTTTTATCTAAAAATAGTTTTTTTCTTTTACAATGCAATTGAGGAATGAGACTACCCACTTCAAGAATGATTTGTTGTTAGGATTTTTTTTTTTAAGATTTTATTTATTTATTTGACAGACAGAGATCACAAGTAGGCAGAGAGGCAGGCAGAGAGAGAGAGGAAAGCAGGCTCCCCGCTGAGCAGAGAGCCCGATGCGGGGCTCGATCCCAGGACCCTAAGATCATGACCTGAGCCGAAGGCAGCGGCTTAACCCACTGAGCCACCCAGGCGCCCCTAGTTGTTAGGATTTTAATGCATATATAGTACGAGATTTAGAGAGACATGGTGTGCTCTTATATTTAAAACTTTGTAGAAAGAAGGCATGTAATACTAGACATGAAAATATAGACGTCTATAAAAGGAAAATAGCTAAACTACATGATTCTTGTTAATTTGAACTAATAAGGTCATGAAATGCAATTCAAATTTTACAAAATCATTACATTTTTGTTCTCTCAGTGATAGATTTTATTTGTTTACATTTCTTAATGTGTGAACCCATGAACCTAGAAAAACCATTTGGAAAAAACAATGAGATCTTTCAGTTTCCTAAAATATTTATCAGTATTTGTTACAAATGATATTAAAAGCATGTGTAAAAGCATGTGTAAATGTAAAAGCATGTGTAAATATTTTTAAATATTTATACAAATAGGAAAATTTTGCAGATTAGCCTCAGAATAGGTTTTACGTTTACTTTGAGTGGACAATTTTAAGTCATCTTCCAAGTCACTTTGATTTGTAACTTTCTACACTCCACAAAATATAATAAAACTTTCTTTGGCTTTAGAGCTAGTCAAATACATCACTTAGACTACTGATTCAATATTCAAATATTTAACTAAATATATTTGTTATTAACTTGAAGTTTTAATCCAGATCACATAAATAATGTCACATTCTTTTAAGAATTTTTTGGGGGCGTCTGGGTGGCTCAGTGGGTTAAAGCCTCTGCCTTCAGCTCAGGTCATGATCCCAGGGTCCTGGAATCGAGTCCCACATCGGGCTCTCTGCTTGGCAAGGAGCCTGCTTCCCCTCCCCTTTCTCTGCCTGCCTGCAATCTCTGTCTGTCAAATAAATAAATAAAATATTTAAAAAATTTTTTTAATTATCCGTCAAATGGAATATATAAAATTTTAAAAATATCAGTCATAAAAATTGGAGAAGGGTGTCAAGGAGTACTTAAAATAAAATTCTAGATGCTCAAGTGTTTGGATACCTTTGTATATGTGATTGCTTACCTGACTTCTAAATATTTGAAAGTTATATAGTGAAAACAACATGTGCTTCTTACCAACTAGAGATAAATGGCAACTTCACCACATAATTGATGCTTGATTTTAGGCAAAGTACAACTTCTCTAAACTTTAGTATACTAATATTATATGAAGACTGAATAATACCAGCATTCAGTAAGTTTTCTGAACGAAATAATTTAATGCATGTTAAAGCCCTTTCAAATTGTACACAAATACTTACATAATTTTAGCTCCATTTTGTATATCTATGCAAGAGGAACAATATATAAAGAATACCTAATTTTAAAATGTCCATAGTAATACTCAATAATAATTACAAGTCTCATTTATCATATGCTTACTTTGGGCCAAACACTGAGCAAAGACTTTAAAATTATTATCTTTAATCCTCATCATGTCCCTATAAGATAGTCTTTACAAGGTTTACAGTTGAAGAAACAGAGCCATTTATTTATTTATTTATTTATTTAAGATTTTATTCATCTACTTGAGAGAGAGTGAAAGAGAGAGAGAGAGCACAAGCTGGGAAGGATAACAGGGAGAAGTCCTGAAACAGATCCGTTTTCGAGCTTTATTTCATTATTTGCTAGTTTTGTGTATCTGCTTTTCACCATTATGTCAGCTTTTCCAGTGTCTAGTCTTCGAGTAATGGCTAAAGATTTTATTTATTTATTTTATAGAGAGGACATGGCAAGAGGGGAACACAAGCAGGAAAGCAGGGAGCCTGATGCAGGCTAGATCCCAGGACCCTGGGATCATGACCTGAGCTGAAGGCAGATGCTTAATGATTGAGCCACCCAGGCGCCCCAAACCCATAATTTTTTAGGAAATAACACACAAGGGACACTTAGGTGGCTCAGTCAGTTAAGTATCTGCCTTTGGCTCATGATCCTGGGGTCCTGAGATTGAGATCTTCCCTCCCTCGCTCTACTCATCAGGGAGGCTGCTTCTCACTCTCCATGTGCCCTCGCCCATCCCCCCCCCCGTTCTCTCTCTCTCTCTCCCAAATAAATGAATAAAATCTTTTTTTTTTTAAAGAACCTACAAACTGCATAATATACTAAGGTTTCTGAGATATACTGTAATAAATATTCTTCTTTAAGTGTGTTTGGACCTGAAATTCCCAAATGAATAGATTAAATTGTACTCACCTTGTGTTCACTTCTGCTTGTCACTTCTGTGTGCATGGGTACATGAGTGTGTACATACCTGTGTGTTACTGCAGGGGCAGGCTTCTAAGTCCTACTGTATTCAAATTTCATGATTTGATGGACTAATTATAAAATTCAGATATTTATATTTAATCTGGATGTTCAGATTATTTGCTTCTAACCTAGTTTCTTCCTTGGTATGTGTGTGTGGCTTTAATCA
The DNA here is from genome assembly GCF_002288905.1 of Enhydra lutris kenyoni. Taxonomy (NCBI): domain Eukaryota; kingdom Metazoa; phylum Chordata; class Mammalia; order Carnivora; family Mustelidae; genus Enhydra; species Enhydra lutris. Next base: position 15,905,141 of record NW_019154111.1, on the reverse strand, counting down.
CTGCACAGTATGGTGTGTAAACCTTTCCCCAGCTTTGCATTTGGAGATCATTCTTATGAGACTGTTACTTAAAAAAGCCCTTCCTTTAAGAAAGAAGCTTTAGATTTGTCAAGAGATCATGTAATTTGTTTTCACCCAAGAAGTAGAACTTTTTGATGAGTCCACGTTGATACTTGATGTTTTTGATGCAGTTGCTTCATGATCGTAGTGTTGGCAGTTTTGCACTGAAACGTCACTGTTTCATCTATCATTTGGGTTTCTGACCTTTGTCAGTAATGCCTTTTAAGTAACAGTCTTGCTATGGTTGGATAGGAGAGGACAGTGGGATATTTGGAGGATTGCAGATGGAAAATAAGCCATAGGGCTTGATCAAAGCTGATGGGTAGCGATTGACAAGCAGACTTCAAAAGATCTAATAAAGTTGTTTTGGGCAATATTAGAACACTGAATGGATTTACCACTTTCACATTTTTGTTATATATTAAAAAAAAAAAAGAAAGTAGTTTGACTCTAAAGACACTATTGTGTCTTTTACTCCACCAATACCACTCCTCTTAAGAAATCACTGCACATTTGTAGTCTCGTTACCTGAGAGTAAATTTAAATATCTTTTAGAAAATTTCTTGGCTGTTCTTTCATTATACTTCCTCTATAAAGTTTCAGAACCTATTTGAAAATTTCATGATAAATATAATTACATTGCATTAATAAATTATTTTAGGAAGAATCAATATTTTTCTAATATGGAATATTACCATTCTAATTTTATATTTATATACCTCTTCTATTTGGTATATTCTATGTAATATCTAATGAATTTTTAGGTTTTAAATTTACTATTACTGTTATCACAATTACTATTATAATTACTATTATCACAATTACTAATGAACATGTCTGGTATAAATGAGATCTGTTGCATGTTGAAGATTATGTTTATTCACTTTGCTGTACTTATATTGCTTCTTTTTTATTTCATTTAACTCTTTAGGATTTTTTACATAGGCAGTCATATCTTATGCAAATCATTGCAAGGTTTTGCTTTTTCTCTTCCTCCCCATTATTTATGCCTTTATTTCTTTTTTATTTCTTATTACTTAACTACCTTACAGTGCAATGTTGAATAATAATATAGTGGTAAGAATATCTAACTTATAGTTGAGTTAGTGGGTAATGTTTCTAGTGTTTAATTACTAATTGCAATGGAATTCCAGTAATTTTTCTTTATCAAGTTGTGTGTCTGTGTCTGATCATTAATTTCTGCCATTCCTGTCTTTTTTGGAGTTTGCTATCAATTGTAAGGGATACCATTATATTTCTTTTTTTTTTTTATTTATTTTTTATTTTTTTATTTATTTTATTTTTTTATAAACATATAATATATTTTTATCCCCAGGGGTACAGGTCTGTGAATCGCCAGGTTTACACACTTCACAGCACTCACCATAGCACATACCCTCCCCAATGTCCATAACCCCACCCCCCCTCTCCAAACCCCCCTCCCCTCATCAACCCTCAGTTTGTTTTGTGAGATTAAGAGTCACTTATGGTTTGTCTCCCTCCCAATCCCATCTTGTTTCATTTACTCTTCTCCTACCCCCTTAACCCCCCATGTTGCATCTCCTCTCCCTCATATCAGGGAGATCATATGATAGTTGTCTTTCTCCGATTGACTTATTTCGCTAAGCATGATACCCTCTAGTTCCATCCACGTCATCGCAAATGGCAAGATTTCATTTCTTTTGATGGCTGCATAGTATGACATTGTGTATATATACCACATCTTCTTTATCCATTCGTCTGTTGATGGACATCTAGGTTCTTTCCATAGTTTGGCTATTGTAGACATTGCTGCTATAAACATTCGGGTGCACGTGCCCCTTCGGATCACTACGTTTGTATCTTTAGGGTAAATACCCAGCAGTGCAATTGCTGGGTCATAGGGTAGTTCTATTTTTGACATTTTGAGGAACCTCCATGCTGTATTCCAGAGTGCTTGCACCAGCTTGCATTCCCACCAACAGTGTAGGAGGGTTTCCCTTTCTCCGCATCCTCGCCAGCATCTGTCATTTCCTGACTTGTTAATTTTAACCATTCTGACTGGTGTGAGGTGGTATCTCATTGTGGTTTTGATTTGTATTTCCCTGATGCTGAGTGATATGGAGCACTTTTTCATGTGTCTGTTGGCCATCTGGATGTCTTCTTTGCAGAAATGTCTGTTC
>NW_019154111.1:15857664-15897919 GCF_002288905.1 Enhydra lutris kenyoni | reverse complement strand
GCTTCCCCGTTCTAATACCTGCAAGCTCTGCGACACTCAGACACCCCAATCCTTCTGTAACCCCGCGGGACCTGAGGCCACGCTGACCCCGCCTGGGCTTCACCCCGGTTAAGCCTCTGGAGCGATGTCCCTCAGCGGAACAGACTTTTAAAAGTCCTGATTTTGTGCTCCATTGCTCCGCCGCTTGCCGGGAGCCGGCCCCTCCCCCCGCGGTCTATCTTCCCGTCGCTTTGGATTCACTTCTCCGCCAGTCCTACCTTTCAGAAAGTGGTTGATTTTCTATTTCTAGAGTTATTGTTCTTCTTCTTTTCGATCTCCCGTTGGATTTGTAGGTGTTTGCCATCTTTAGATAAGCTATTTAGCTGATCTCCTGCTACCTGAAGTAGTCTCAGCCTGCTACTTCTCCGCCATCTTGACTCCTCCCCCTACCATTATATTTCTTCTGTCAATACTAGATATTCAGATTTTTATTTCTTCTTTAGTTTAATTTAAAACATAATGGCAAACCATTTATTAATTGTAGTTTTTTAAATTACCACAAAGAATGATAAATAGAATTAGATTAGAATTGTTATATTCTATGTGGGGATAAACTATTTCTGATGTTATTGTGTCTTTTCATTTCCTGTTCAGATTGGCCACAGTCTATTTTATTAACCTTTTAAAGGAATCCCATTTATATTTAATTTATTGAATTTAATATAACAAAATGCTGTTATTTTGGTTCATATACTTTTTATTTTATTTTTGTTAAAGATTTTCCTTTAGTGTGCTATTTTTTTCTCTTTTTCTGAGATGGATCATATATTCATTTACTTCCAATATTTCTTATTTTCGCTTCGCTTATTTTTGTAAGATGTATTTATGTATTGGGATGCCTGGGTAGCTCAGTCGGTTAAGCCGCTGCCTTTGGCTCAGGTCATGATCCTAGGGTCCTAGGACCAAGTCCCACATCCAGCTCCTTGCTCGGCAGGGAGCCTGCTTCTCTCTCTGTCTCCGCCTGCCTCTCTGCCTGCTTGTGTGTTCTCTCTCTCTCTCTCTCTCTCTGGCAAATAAATAAAATCTTTAAAAAAAAAAAAAGAAGACTTATTTATGTATTTTAGAGAGAGTGAGTAAGCAGAGCAAGAGGCAGAGGGAGAGAAACAGACTCCCTCCTGAGCGTGGAGCCCCATCTTACAACCCTGAGACCAGGACCTGAGCAAAACCAAGAGTAGGGCACTTAACTGACTGAGTGACATAGGTGCCCCAAATATTTATTTTCTAATAAATTTATTTATAGCAAACAGTTTTACTTTGAACTTCTCTGAGCTTTAAACTTAGTAATTTAAAGCAGTCATTTATTTTAATCATATTTTTGTTAGTCAGAAATTTAGTAAGGGCTCAGCAAAGGATCACTTCCAAAATAGCTTCTGTCTCATATGATTGGCAACCTAGTGTCCCTCTTTCCATGTGGCATCTATCGCCCATTTTGGGGTTTTTCCTGCAATGGTAGTCTTAGGTAGTGAGTCTTCTTCTGTGGAGCTTGGCCCTCTAACAGGAAATGTTCCAAGTGGTATTGAGTAAAAGAAGCAAACTGATATGGCTTCATTTCTGCAGTATTCTGTTGGTTAACACGATCAGATTTGTAACCTCTGCTTCTTGTTGGGAGAATGTCAGATGTTTGTGGCTCTCTTTATTTCACCACATGCTCTTCAGCTCTGTATTCTAGCCCTTTATTTTATATTCTAAATAATTTATTATTTCAGGTCTCTTGTCCCCTAACAAGTTATTTGGAACAGAGTTAGACTTGTCTTTTCTCCCTCCCTCCCTTCCTCTCCCATCCTTCCTTCCTTCCCTCCTTTCCTTCCTCCCTCCCACCCACCCTCTTTCTTCTTCCCCTCCCCTCCCCTCGCCTCCCTTCCCTCCCTTTCATAAATATTCTTTAAGCTATCCTTTAAAAATATTTTAAAATATCCCCTCCCCTCCTCTCACCCCCCCCCCGTCCCCTCCCCTTCATAAACACTCTTTAAGCTATCTTTTATCCTTTAAAAATATTTTCAGGGCACTTCAGTGGCTCAGTTGGTAGAACATGCAACTCTTGATCTCTGGGTCATGAGTTCAAGACTCATGTTGGACATAGAGATTACTTAAAAATTTTTTAAAAAATCTTTAAAAATTTTTTTAAATTTTTCTAGTCTTAATTTCTGTTGGAAAAAATATGGCCAACATAAATGTTAATTTTTTAAAGTTTATTGACATTTTCTTTGTGACCTAATATATGCCTATTTTTTAGTACCTCTGAAGGAACTTGGTTTATTGAACTATTCAAATTAATTACTCTATGATTTTATATATTTTCCCCTATTTTGGCCATGCATTTTAAATTCTTCCCCTTGTGATGTGAAATGTACCTGATTCATTTTGTATTTGTTACAGTTCATGCTTTAAATGTTCTGAAGTTATTAGGTTTATGAAGATGATTGATATTTAATTTACTTATTCCTTTACAACTTTTATTATAAAGCAGTATTGTTCTCATGTAATACATGATTAGTGTAGTTTATCCAATAATACTAATAACATCTATGCACCACATCATTCTTTTCTTGTATGTTCTTTATAAATGTAATTGTTATATTTTCTATATACAAAAAATTCTTAATCACTCAAGTTGAACCCCATTTAAAAATGGCTAACTATGTGTCACCCTAATATGAAAATAAAAATCCATATTTTGAAGGGAACAGAAGCTTTTTAACTTGCTAAACTTTCTTGCTCAGTAATTTTTTTTTAAATATCATTTTGAATTTGTGGAAATCAGTTCTGGTACCCCTGAAGTAATCACACAAGGGAAGTCTCATCTGTTGGTAGTCAGCCACAATTCAGGGAGAGACTTGTGTAATCTTGTTTTAGGATGGCAGAGTTTCCACATAGCAACTTTCAGAAAATGTCCCAAATGGCAGCTTAGCAATAGCCACCAGCCACAAGTCTGAGAAAGTACAAGCTGTCACACAGAATTGCTGTGAAAAAGCTCTTTACTTGTTTGTTACAGAGACTTGGAATGCTTTCTTCTGTTTTGTTTCTTCAGAGCAAACCCTTTTTTCTTGGCTTTTGTCATTCAGTTGTCATGGTAAATGCCTTGGTAAAATTCCTTTCTCGGTACCCTTGGAGATAGTTCAATTATTGTGAGAATAGTTATCTGGTTCAGTATAATCATATAATTCTAAAATCAGGTATCAGTATATGTGGTTATACATTTTCAGCTTATTATAACCTCTCTAATATACATCCTTTAAATGTAAACATCAAGTGAAATAGTAACTCAGGTAATGCAGCCCTAGAAATAATCCGATTACCAAATTAACTGAGTTTCTAACATTCTGGGGCAAATTTTAAATAAATAGTGGTTTTAATTTGCTCCCATACAATTCTATAAATATGTAATTATCCTACATATGATAATATATTTAATATAATTTATTTTATAAAACTTATTGACAACATTCACCTTCAAGTTCAGTTTTTCCAGTTGAAGTTTAATACACTTGGTGGACAAATTTAAAATATGGGATGAAACTATTTTACACCACCTGGAAATGGACAGTACCTATATTTATATTAAATAATCATAGTGTTACATCATTATGTTTATATCATATATAAACATACGTACCTATCAGTATGTATGCTCTTATTGTGTGATTTACTGGTTTTAGAATCTCTGCTCACTCCATGATGTATTATATTAATCATAAACTTTATGATGAGCTTCTACTGTAGTTTGAATTCGAGAATAAACTATTTTAGTCATAATGAATAAGTTTTGCAATGCTGTTTGAATGTCAGTGGATTTTATATCATAGCTCTGTAATGTGGCTGTGATGTCAAAACATGCATCATTGCCTATTCTTCCACTGCCCTGAGTATTCTAAGATGTTAGGCTTTTGATTAATTTCGTAATTTTCTGACCTCAAATATGGGTATTAACCATTAATTTCCCTACTTCATGTAGTTGAGAAAAATAGTATTTTCACTCACTGGAAATTGTTTCAGTACTGTCTTATCAAATGAAGAAATTAATGGTTAATACCCATTAATTGAGTAGACTCAACAGTGTGAGTGTTGGATAGACGGGAAGGAAGAATAAATCAGCAGTGGAGTTGAAAATGACACAAAATAAGTGTCCAGTTTAAGAATGTATCAAGCACAGTTATCCAGTTTGGAATCCAGAAAAATAGTATCTTTATTCGAATATTGATGATATGCTACTGAGTGTAGTAACAGGTCTCAGCACTTCTCAGGATTCTGGTGCCTTGCAGTAATTAAGCAATAACATTTTCTCAAAGTGCATGCACGTGAGTTCAACTGAATGCCATAGATATATAGCAGATTGCTACACTTCCAGAGAAATCTATTGCATTGGCAGCTTATTTTTTTTTTTTTAATACCTCAGTCTTGAATTTGCCATAGCATTGTAACTGTACAAAATTAGAACATTTAAAGAAATGGGTTTGGGAACATGTAGGATGTGTATATAAGGAGAGAGAGAAAGGCACTGTGAAAACAGTTTAAAGCAAGAAGGTACTCAAGGGATGCTGCAGTGTTTTGTATGATATGACTGAGCAGTCACCAGGCAAGCTTGGAAGCTATCACCATGAACGCCTTGACTTAAATACTAATGAAATCATGTTGTTTTAAATTCAGTATGGGATTCAAAATGTGAAAAGAAAAACCCTATTTGCAGTTTAAAAAATTACTGAAATGGATTTTGAGAGAATCCTATCCTGTGGTTTTCGAGGAATCATAAATCATTCTCAGTCCTCTCATGGTTTTGATGTAATTTGTCCCTTATAGATCACTGTAGGCCTTGGACCCTCATTCATGGGGTTAAAAGGCCATACATTCAACAATGACTCAGTGGTTTGTTTAAGATCAGGTTTTACCCACTGGGTACCAGAGTCTAGCACTCTCTTCTCCCCCTGCTGCTCCATGAATATTCAGCCAACTGCACCAATGCTAAACACAGGAGTTATTTCACAGTCTGAAATTGGGGAAAAATCATATGCTTCAACTTGCAAAATTTTTAAAGCTTAGATGAGAAAAAAGAAATATAGAAAAAGCCTGTGGGGTAAAAAAAGGGTTTCTAAAGCAGACCACTTTTGCTGTCACTGTTTTCAACGTATAAATTATTACATTAAAGTGGATTCTCCATAAAAATCTGTGTTTGGCATACCATTTAATGTCTTATAAATAATATTCTTTGGTGAGGACATTTTTTAAATGAATTAACAACAGACTTCCTAAAATGTTTCTAACATTTACTATGGGAAATTAAAGCATATACAAAAACAGTGAGAAAAGCAAAATAATCTCCCATGTAACCATCACCAGTTTAAACAATTATTGTGCATTTTAGTTTTGTTTCCTTCCCAGTGTGGAAGCTTTTTACCTTAATGAACTCATTAGTTCATTTTTGCTTTTGTTTTCTTTGCCTAGGGAGCTGTGTCTAGTAAAAAGTTGCTACCTCCTGAGGTCAAAGAGCTTGCTGGGGAGGTGGGTGGGAGATGGGCTAAATGGATGATGGAGATTACGGAGGACACTTATGATGAGCACTGGGTGTTAGATGTAAGTGATGGATCACTAAATTCTACTCCAGAAACTAATATTGCACTATATGTTAACTAACTAGAATTTAAACAAAAACTTGAAACATTGAAAAAAAGTGAACAATTATTCTGCAGTGGCCAATCTTATTTCATTGATAGCCTACCCAGTAAATCCCTTGGAACATTGTAAGTGAAGGCCTCATATCATATGAGTTTAACTGTAAATACTTCTGCATATATCTCTAAAAAGTAATTATTCTTTTTTAAATAATACCAAATTCCTATGAAAATAATAATCCCTTAATATCATTAAATATGCAGTTAGTGTTGGCAGTCCCCAATTGTCCTTAAAAAAGTGTTTTTTTGGTTTGTTTTTTTTAAAGATTTTTATTTATTTGACAGACAGATCACAAGTAGGCAGAGAGGCAGGCAGAGAGAGAGAGGAGGAGGAGGCAGGCTCCCTGCTGAGCAGAGAACCCGATGTGAGGCTCAATCCCAGGACCCTGGGATCATGACCTGAGTCGAAGGCAGAGGCTTTAACCACTGAGCCACCCAGGCGCCCCAAAAGTGTTTTTATTGTTGGATTTTTAGTATCTTGATCTATATAAGATTCATACATTGTTGGGCATGTCTAACATTTATAATATTTAAGTTCTCTCTCTCATTTGAGAATTAACTTATGAACGTGAAACTTCGTTCCTATTTCATAGTTCAGTGAACAATTTTCAAAAAGTAAGAAAATGAACATTGAGAGAATACTATTACATAGTGTACCAATAGTCTTTTCTTTATAGGAATACCAGAATTCTGGCCAGGATCCAATCCGGTAGATCACATTTTCATAACCCTTGGTCTCTTTTAATCTGGAATACTCTTTCTTTGTCCTTCATAAATTTGAAGTTTGGAAGAGTACAGACCAGGTTTTACTTTGCTTCTTTCCTTTCTTTCTCCCTCCCTCCCTCCCTCTTTCTTTCTTTCCTTCTTTTACAAAAAGTCACTTAATTTTGGTTTCTGTGATGTTTCCTTGTGAATAGGAAAGATCATGCATCCTTAGTAGAAATACCCAAAGATGATGTTTAATGCTTCTTAGTGTATCATCTTGGGAGGTATATGATTTTTAGATTGTCCCATGACTAAGGATGATAATTTTAATCACTTTATTAATATGGTGTCTGCCATTTTTTCAATGATAGTATTTTCACTCTTTTTTTTTAAAGATTTTATTTATTTGTCAGAGAGAGAGGACAAGCAGGGAGAGCTGCAGGCAGAGGGAGAAGGAGGTTCCCCCACAGAGCAAGAAGCTCAGTGTAGGACTCCATCCCAGGACCCTGGGATCATGACCTGAACCAAAGGCAGACCTTAACCGACTGAGCCACCCAGGCATCCCTATTTTTCCCTTTTTAATCAGTAAGGAATTGTGAGAAGGTACTTGAGACTATGTAAAACTATGTAAAATGCTGTTCCAGATCAAACATTCCCCACTAGTTTTAGCATTACTAATGACTCTTTTGTGAATCATTTATTATTGTGATGTTTGAAAAATGTGTTTTTCCAATTTCATCAATATGGAATTAGGGATGTTGGTAATCAATATTTTGATATTTTTTATTGACATTCTGTTGTAAGGAAGAGCTTGTATCCCCCACAATTTAAACAATATTTACTTGTTTATGTGTGAATTTATGGATTTTTTTCAATATACTAACATTACTTTTTTTCTGTCCAGTCTTAAGATTTAATCCTTAGATTAGGAGTAATTAACTAGTAGGAGACCCTCCAAATGAGTTCCTTTATTATTTTTAATTGCTGACATAAAATGATATTCTAGTTCCATTTACTATTTCCCTGTTGCAGTTTATAAATACATTCTGATGGTTGCCAGAGGGGAGAGAGGTGGGAGGCTGGGAAAAATGGGAGAAGGGGCATAGGGGATACAGGCTTCCAGTCACGGAATGAAACAAAAGGCACAGTATAAAGAATGTGGATATCATAATAATGTTTTATGGTGACACATGGTAGCTTCACCTCTGATGAATATACATTATGTATGTCATATCACTACTTGTATACCTGAAACTAGGGTAACATTGTGTGTTAACTATATTTAAATTTTAAAAATTATAAAAAAGAAGATCCACATCACTTAGTATAATGTTATTGAAAAAGAAACATATATGCTTACATATTTGTGTGTGTGTGTGTGTGTGTGTGTGTGTGTGTGTGTATTTATTTATATAGTTTGCATGCTATGTAGGTTCATTATTACTGGGTATCATTGGTTTTATTCCTTCTCAGCATACATAGCTAGCAAATGTGTTTATGTCTGTATCAATATCTATATATCTTACCAGCCATGAATAAATTCTAATCCAACAGTATATGTTTTATCCTAACTTCCATTTCTCTATATTTGAAACAACCATCTCAACGTATTTAATTATTAGCTGCCTTAAATACAGACACTAATCTCTAACCTACTAACCCACACTACTCAAAATCAAAACCAAAACAGTCCCTACTATTTAGAGTTCAATATTCATTTATAGTTTTCTTTTCCCTTTTGGTTTTGTGGTGGTATATGGGCAAAATACATTGTTCACAAATTATTTGGGTTCTTGAATTCCATCACCTCTTGCCTTCTTGCAGACTTTGTTCCTGCAATTATCCCGTTGTACCTGCACTATCAAGTTTACCTTGTCCGTTTCCACCAGCATGCGTACAAGGGTGCTTTATTCTCACTCATCTTAAAAATTAAAAAATGAAAAACTTCTTTGACCTTTTTCTTCATTTCTCTGTTTCCTTTATAGAGAAGCTTCTCAAAGCAGTTAATTAGGTTCACTGATTCCACTTTCTCAACTTTTGTTCATTTTCTCCTCCAGCTACAATTTGGGCTCTACATACAGCCACACTATTAAAATAGATGTTGTTGATCACTTAACATGCTTAAACTTCACTTCCCACTTAAAACATTTCTCCAACTTCCTTGGTTATACTATTGTCATTTTCATTGCTTCTCATTGTATACTCTTTCTCAATATGTCTCCCAAACCTCTGTATCTTATAAAGAGCTTTAAATTTAGAAATGTCCTCTCTGAGAATTTCTTCTTCAAGTGATCTCACTCAGTTCCAAGACTTAAAATACCATATATACACTGATGACTCATAAATTCTCATCTCTAGCTACCATCTCTCCTGAGCCTAAGGTACATATATCCACGTAAATACATGTTATTTCAACTTGCCTGTTTTAACAAACACCTCAGGCCTCCCAAGGCTGGAACAGAACTATCCCTTTTTTACACACACACACACACACACACACACACACACACACACACACTCTCTCTCTCTCTCTCTCTCTCTCTCACTCACTCTTTCCAATTCTATCCAAGTTTCTACATCTCAGTACATTGCTTACTATCGTTTAGTTATAAATCAGTTTATAAATCTAGTAAACATTAGAGTTTTCTAAACTTCTCTCTTTCATCTCTCACACACATTCAATCTATCACTAAATCCTGATGGCTATATCTCTGAAATACATTCCAGTTGAACCATTGATTGCCATCTCTACTACTGTAATCCTAGCCAAAGCCACAAATAGAGCTCATCTACTTCACTGCAGCACCCTGTTAGCAGGTCTTTCTGTTTCACTCCTGCCCTTCCACATCCAGCTGTTAACAAAGCAGGAATGGTTTCGCGTACATCAGTTTGTATCATTCCAGTTGAAGACCTCCCTGTATTTTCTTTTTCTCCTCAAGACCTAAACAAACAAGAATTCCATTCCATAAACTCCTAAGTTGCTGTTTGACTTGCTTTCTGCTTCCTTTATGACCTCATTCTACCAACTTCTACCTTTTCACTTATCAAGCTTTTCCATTTGGCCCTAAGTGGTAAGTGAGTTCAATTCAGGGGGAGAGAGTAGAATATCCTTTATTAGCTTCAAAAACAAGACAAGCTCTAGAATCTAGCTTTCATATTTTAACTGATAAAATTGCCATTGCATTTGAATTTTTGTGTTTAATTATGTTTAAGTGGAGGAGTAAAGAGTAATTTTTACTCCTCAAATTCTCCAAAAATAAATGGTAAAAATATGCATAGGGATTTGATTGTGACATATTTACATTGATTTTTAAAGTAAGTAACATCTTTACAACATTGACTTACATGTGGTATATCTTTCCTAATATTAAAGCTTTCCTTTAGATCCCCTACATCTTACTTACAGTTACATGATAATATTATGGCTCACAAATAATGAGTGTTTACTATATGCCAGGCATACTGTCAGTTTACACTTCTTATTCATGTTTTTCATATATAGCTCCTCGTTGTTTTATAGTCACCTAATTAATAGTATAAATAGAATTGTTTTCCAAATTTTGTATTTTTACATTTAAAGTGTCTTGTATAAAGTTTATAGTTTATGAGTTATAATTTAGCATCTATTTTAAATACTCAACTTGATTCCATTTACATTTCTTATCATAAAATTATGGTTGATCTCATTTCCATCATTTTTGTATGTTTCAACTGAAATGCTTGCTTCAGATTTTCCTGGTATTCCATAAATTTTCTTTGTGGTTTGTGTTTTATTTACTCTTTCAGGAAAATGGGGAACACATTTATAATTCCTTTGCCGAAAAAACCTAGTTTTTTGTGGAGAAAAAAAAACCAACAACAGCCTATTATAATTGCATCAGAACTATCTTTTTCACTGTTTACTATTATTGACTTATTACAGTAGATTTTAGTAGTTTTTTGTAACTCTGTCATTATGACAATTAACCATTTCTATTTCTAATATTTCAGTGCTCATCTGAAAGCCTTGAATGCAATAATTTTTCTACTTCTATGTCATTTTGCTTCTTATTTTGATGAAAAATAGTCTTTCTTCCATACATCCTTTATGAATGATATAGGACCTTCTTCATGTAAATTCTTAGGAAGAGCTTGTGTGAAATATATGTATAACCATTGTTCCTCCAAATTGGTGGAATCAGTTTGGTTTGCAAGAAATAACTCCACATCTTTCAATACTATGTTACTCTCCTAGGAAGGAGAATGAATTTTTGGTGTCCTCCACCATTTTTTTCCCCAATCTGTCTAGTGTTTAGGGGAATTTTTTTCCAGTGGAGGTTAACACCATTCCTACTCACGTGATTTCAACACTGATTGAAGCAATTCATGATCCTAACTCCACTTCTGCTTCTTTTTGGTCAGTTTAGTCAACTTCTAGTCTAGGATAGGTTGGAAGCATACTTAACTCTACCTTATTTTTTGGAGTTCTGACCTTCAGGTTTTTGATTTTTGTTTTTTTCCTCTTAAGTTTGAATTCAGACTTTTGAATTTTTGAATATCTGTATTATGGTATTCCCATTTGCCAGAAGCCCACAAACAGTTAATATAAAATAGTTTATCTACAAACATTATCTGACCATCCAATTGAAATGAACAGTTAATTTCAAAAAAAGAAGAAAAAGAAATCTTGTCAAAAAATTGATTTTTCTTCAAAAAATCATGTTTTTAGCCAAACAGGGTTTTAATCTGTTTACTTTAGGTGTTTAATGTATATTGTAAATGGGCATGTTTTATTTTCTCTATGTATCTGAATCTTTGCACTTTTATATTTATGGTTTTTTAAAGCCTTTATCTGTTCTAGGTCCATTACTAAGTTTTGTTTTCATTCACCATTATGGGAAAAAATAACTTGTATTTAAAATGTTCTATATTTTTTTATTTGTGTGATAGTCATATGGTACTACACATTTGTCAGAAAGCATTGACCTACATACTTGGCATCTATACATTTCACTTTATGAAATTAGAAACACAAATTAGAATCATCTGGGATTCTTGGAATAAAGATTGAATTACTGATATATTAGTCTGGTTGAATCTCAGAAAACACTATACTGAATGAAAGAAGCCAGACACGAAAGAGGACATCATTTATAATTCTATTTATATTAGCTTCAAAAACATGAAAAACTAATTTGTGATGATAGAAATTAGAACACTAGTTTATCCATGGGAGTGTTAGGGGCAACAGACTGGAAAGGGATGTGGGAACATTCTGAAAGAATTGGGTTTGTTTTATAACTTGGTTGGATTGTTGATTTGCTAGGTATAAAATTTGATAAAACTTATCAGATTGTATACTAAAATCTGTAGATTTCATTGTACATAAATTTCACCTTAAAAGTTAATAATAAAGCTATATATTACAGAAAAATTTGTATTATGATTGATAGTGGGAAATTGATTTTCTCTTCCTCTTGCTCTGGGGAAGGTGTGAAAATATCATACCCTTTACTGTGAGGAAGTCAAAAGCCCCCAGGTTTTTGGATATCCACTCCTCATCATTGTAGAGGACTTCTTAGCTGTCAATTCCTATTTGCCAAAAGCTCATTTCTAGTTCAACTTTGAATTCATAGAAGCTATAGTCAGGATGTCATGACTCTTCATTAAAGTAAGCCACGTCTCCCATGATTTCCACCAATATGAGGTATCTAAAATAGTCAAACTCATAGAAACAAAAAATAAAATGGTGGTTGCCAGGGGCTGAGGGGAGGGGGCAGTGGAGAGTTGCTAATCAAAGGATATAAAATTTATGCAAGATGAATTGAGTTATAGAGATCTACCATACAAAGTTGTGTCTAATAATAACAATACTGTATTCTTTAAAAAATTGTTAAAGAGGTAGAACACATGTTAAGTGGTCCTTTCACAAAAGAAGAGAACAGAAAAGAAAGAAAAGAAATCTCAGGTATTCTTTCTGTGTAGCCTGGTAATGGAAGTCTTCAAGGATAGGAAAACCATAATCAATGTCCCGGTGTTAGTGGGAAAAGGTACTGGTAATTTTAGTTCATGTTAAAGACCCACCTTGCCTTCCAATATTTAGCCATTAAAATGAAGATTACTTTAAAGGCAGTTGTGCCTTAAAACACATAATTACTTTTGCTGTACATCTGAAATTTTCCACATAATATTTTTAAAGGAAACTATGTAACTATGTTATAAAGAGAAGGAAAATTAAAAATTTAAAAGGTCATGACTACTGACAGTGATTGTACAGTTAGCTTAACTGTTAATTTTTTATATTTGCTTGATTTTTAAAATTTATAAATGAAAGAAGGTATTCAAAATAAAATCTAAGCAAACACAGAACATACAAAAATACCGGTTGGCTAACACAACCCAAAGAAAGCATACAGACCCTTGTCTCAAAGAATGGTGCTTCCAAGGTCCTAGCCCAGTCAGAGGGCTTGTCCTCCAAGGTCTCCTGAGGTCTAGAAGCTGTGCACGTAGACTTCATGAGATGCACAGTCCTGCAAGTGGTGCAAGAGGGGTTTAGGTCTGGGCTAGTGACCTGGGAAGGTGACAGAGCTTTATATGTTGTGTGGGGTTGGGGGTATGGTTGCAGGATGGTTGTGCATGTTAGTGTCCTGGGGAAGGCAATGACCTCAGCGTGATCACTAATGCACATTGTGGATTAGGGTACCCTGAATCTAAGAAAGACAGCAGATCTCCCAACCACTGGTTTCTGTACTCTGGCCTTTGACATTGTCTCTGTTTTTTTTTTTTTATTAATATATTACATAAAGTGAAATCTGGAAACCTAAATGCTAGGTTTTACTTTATGTAAAGTTTCTGAATTTTTCATTACAGCAATAAAATTAGATAAACCTAGCATGCCACATAAACCTATCTATGCATTTATTCAGTGGAAGCTCACATACACTGTTCTTTTCAAGCTCAATAGCCTTATCAACTTCGTTTCCTTAGAAAAGCATTTAAGACTCCCAAATTGATGGAATAGTTTGAGAGCGGGCTAAACACCATCTTGGAGATTTTAACACCATTGTCATAGCAAGAAATGAAAAGTAGAGTGTTTAGTGAGAAGGGATAGTGGCGGCTTGTCAACTCAGAAAGAGCTTCTCCTGAAATATCACTCTTTAAGGTAGCATTTCCAAATGGGCTTAAGAAAAAAAAAATGCTGAAAATAGACTTTGGTGAATAAGCAAAGTCTATTTTCAATCAAAATCTTCTCTGAGAAATGTTCTTTTTTCCCCCTCTCAAAGAAATTTTTTTAAAAAAATGCATCTTGCCTATTTGCATTTTTAGATACAAGAAGAAAAATAGGAGTAAATTGACACACCTATTTTGAAAAGAAATTGCAAACACATAGTGACATTTCAAGTTAGTTCTTTGAAAAAGAAAAATGCAGTTTTAATTGTTTACCATGGTTTTCTAAATTAGATGCTTTTATTTTAATTTGGAGAGTTCCAAAATGAGTTTTCTACACTCTTATGAAATTTCATTCCAATGTATAAAGATATGAAATGCATTTGTCCTAGTCAGTAATTAGATTTCTTTCTCTTTTTTCTTTTCCTTTTTTTTTTTTAAAGATTTTTATTTATTTATTTGACTGAGAGAGATCACAAGTAGTTGGAGAGGCAGGCAGAGAGAAAGAAGGAAGCAGGCTCCCTGCTGAGCAGAGAGCCCAATGCGGGACTCGATCCCAGGACCCTGAGATCATGACCTGAGCCGAAGGCAGCAGCTTAACCCACTGAGCCACCCAGGCGCCCTCTTTCTCTTTTTTCAAAATTATCGATCTTGAAGCATAGCTTTTTGTTAATAAAATAAAACTGTTTTACAAATCTTCATTCTTACATCCATGCTACAGCTTTTTCTAGTCTTACCTCAGTTCCATTATCCTCTCTGATAACACTATAATACTTTTTAATCGTCTGTGGCCCAAGTTTTCCAAAAACAAATTCAGTAAATGGGTCACACAATTTCTGGAAATGAATTTGAAGTTATAATTTTAAATACAAATTAATTTTCAACAAAGAAGGAAATAAAGAACGACTCCTAATTTTAGTGTGTGTTTACCTCTGTTATATACCTATAATTTTATTTTAATGAGCAGTTGATTAGATGATAAAAATCAGTAATGTCAAGGATAAATTTTGGATTCTAGACACCAAGACACTTTGTTTAGAATAGAGGTTGCTACTAGGGAAAAAGCCGCCAGGTCTCAGTATTGAGAGATATCGAGAGCTAAATTCTGATTTTTCCTGGTAATAGAGAATAGCCAAAGATCATCTCTTATACATCACTTTATGCCTATTACTCATTGAACTTTATTTTTTTAAGAGCAAAAATTAAGACATGGCTAGAGGGTTACTAGATGTTAGATCAATGGTCTGAGCAGGCACACAGTAGTCTGGTTTATATGACGTGCTTGCCCAGGATGGATTGTGTGGGGGAGGCAAGGTGGCTAGCCCTATGGAGGAAAGAGGAATTGCACTAACATGTATTAAGCCAAATTCTATGCAAGACACTCCATGTATATTATCTCATTTTCTCCTATCTGTAACCTTACAAAGTAAGTTTAATTCATGAACCTATATCATGTTTTAATTTCGACAAAGGTGGTGGATTTCAGAAGTGGAATGTAAACCAAAGACTGAATTCTTTTCATTAAATCAGATTGTCTCCTTTAAGTGAAAGGATCATGATCTACAGAAATACATTCATATTCTCTGACTGAAGAACTCTGAGCTATCAATGCGAATATGATAAGCAAATGAGATAGACATGTTAAATCACTTTATACTGAGATGTTATAGTGTGTGTATGCCCTGGATTAGAAAACGTTCAGGTCTTAAAGTCCAAAGACTGAGATTTATTCCCTGCTTCATCATTAACTATATGCACTTGCACAAATCAGCCTCTCTGACTAGCCCTTCTTTCATCTTCAACACTCTCTTCTTGGCAATGTTGTGAAGATCAAATGAGATATTGTGTTTAATGGGATTCTTAAACCATAAAGCATTATGCATGTCTTTATTATGGACAGATAATTATTATTAGAGTGGTAGTTTCATACTCAAATACCTACAGCCGAGGTATTATAATGGCACCTTAAATTTTATTATCTGAACTATGGATGTTTTAAAGTTGAGTATTAAATATGTATTCCTTACTTACAAAGAGCTATGTAGTTTCCCTCAGCTTTTTTTAGAATCATGCTATGCTTTAGGTGTATTTTTATTTTATATTTTTTGATAGAGATTTGTTTGTTGTGCAGGAAACATTTTTTTTTTCTTTCCTTTTTATTTTACCATGAGGAAAATGGCATCCTAAGTATAAAGAATAAAAATTGGCATCAGACAACTGTCCTCAGAGTTAGAAGACCATAGGAAGGCTTGACACATTGGCAACCTAAAAAATCACATGTCCTGTGGCTATGGGAGATGATAGATACAGTATAGTCAGATTTCTCAGTTTTTAAAAAAGAGTCTTTGTTTCAGAATTTCTACAATTAAATCCAAAAACTAAAGATTACCAACTAGTTACATATATGTATATATAATGTTATTTATTATATATAGTATACTAACATTGATATATGATATATTCGTATGTATGGTTCATATACATATTAATGTATTTACATATATTCATATGTAAATTTGTATATATTTACTATATATGTGTATGTAAATGTGTGTGTGTGTATGTTTTTCCAGTAAATACCAAAAATATACTGAACTGGGTGTCCTCTCACGCCCAACCTGAAAAGATTTCTGCCACTATTCTGATGAGGACAGAAAAGGTCACATTATAGTGTTTGGCTTGTGAGTACAGTTTTCACATTTGAGCACTGTGGCATCACTAAGCCTTAATTTTAAGATAGTTACAGACCTCTAGGGGTTTCATAGGCTTAGTTGTGTATTTAATGACTGTAGAAATAGGCAGTTTTTGACATTTGCATGGCCAATGGGAGCATGAGAACATGTTCTTCCTTGCCTACCACAGAGGAGACTGTGTTTGAGTGGCCTGTTGAGCAGTCTCTCCAGGAGAAGAAACCATTGTGACCAAAAGAAATCTCCCTGCTTCTAATAAATGAAGACTGCAGAGAATATTCAGCCAGGAAAGTGGTGACTTCTAGGTATTTTATACCAAAAAATAACTTCATACGAGAAATTGGAAGCTGAAAAAGATGGAACTGTTGGCAAAAAGAGGATCAGGGAAACCACTATAGTATTCTTTAAAACAGAAAGTGCAGAAATAATCAGAAATTGTTACCAGTGATACCAGGTGCCTACACTACCAAAGTGAGTGATCTATAAGGGGACTTTCTCAACCTACTGACAAGAGTTCTCCTTGGTTACCCACAAAAATCTGTGTCCTGCTCACTTCTGTGGCCTAAGCAATACTGACTTCTGCTTCCCTTCTCCTTTCCAAACATCAACAAGTGTTTGTTTTGGCAAAATCTAAACTGGAACTCTATTGGCAAGGGGGTTGGGGGAATTGCAGATATGGAGAAAACCACAAAAAAGTTGGGGTAAACATGATATACAGTATGTAACATGCTCACCAATATGACTAAGACTGTGTTCTGGAAGAATGGAAACCTTTTCTTCCTTTGCAGACACTGTATTTTAATGGGAGATTATCTATAGACAAGGAACTTATTAACAGATTCATATGAAATATTATGCCAGGCAAAAGTAAGTGCTATAAACAACATAGAGCAAGATAAAGAATGAAAGATGGATGGGCTGGGGATGGGTATGTGCTTCATTAGTTAAGGTGTCAGAGATGTCTTCAATTTGGTGGCTGCTTATAAACTGATGCGTTCCCCCCAAATTCATTGGATGCTAACCCCAGTGTGATTATACTAGGAAGTGGGGCCTTTGGGAGGTGATAGGTCTTCCAGATAAAGCCCTCATTAATAGTATTAGAGCCCCTATGGTAGAAACCCCTTAGAGCTCCCTTGCCCACTTCTGCCACATTAGTGGCATTAGTGAACTACATTAGTGAACCAGGAAGCAAGTTCTCAGCAGATACTGAATCTGTAGGTGCTTTGATTTGGGGCTTTTAGTCATCAGAACAGAGAGAAATAAATTTCTGTTATTTATAAGACACTCAATCTATGGTATTTTATTATAGCAGTCCAAATGGACTAAAACAGTGGCTTTTTAAATGTGTTGCAGATATTTTCTCCCAATCTATTTTTCTTTAAAATATGTTTATCATGAGCTTTTATGTAAATATTATCATTTGATAATGTCTAACAAATGAGTTTTATGGATGTATTTTATAGAATTTATATGCCTTGGGACACCTGGGTGGCTCAATCTGTTAAGTGTCCTACTCTTGGTTTCAGTTCAGGTCATGATCTCAGGGTCTTGGAATTGAGCCTCATGTCTCCCCAGTGGGGAGTCTGCTAGAGATTATCTCCCTCTCCCTTTTCTCTGCTCCTTCCCCTGCTCTCTCTCTCTCAAATAAATAAAATCTTTTTTAAAAAAGAATTTGTATGCTTCAATATCGTACATATATTCTACTCTATTATTTTTATTTTTTATGGATGGTAAAATTTAGAAATTAACTTTTTTTGGAATTGATTATTTTTTCCAAGTTATTTTTTAATTAGTCCACACTTCTCCCCATATTTTAAATGCCACCTAAATCAAATTAAATTCCCATATGCACATATATCCTTAAAACATTCATTGTCAAGCTTGGAATGAGGAGTGAAAAGGTATTAAAGTTGAGGAGTAAGTAACCTTCCAGGACTATGTTATTATTTGAGGCCATGTTGTGTTGTCAAAACTCTTTATAAAGTAAGATCTTTCTTAAGGTATACCCAAGAGACTTATAACCATGTTGAAAGAAATATGTTTTATATTTTATAGTTAATTTGATTATTAGAGCAAAGTATTTATCTACACTTTACCTAGTAATTATAAAATAAGATATTCCCAGTTTCTTTTCTTAGTGTTTTTTATATTACATTTTATTAGCATGTGAGAATTATTTGATTATTTAGTGTAAATCATTGTTAGTAATTTTTCTCGAGAGTTGAATATCATTACAATGTTTTTCTCTTAAACTTAAGTTTTTGGAAAAAATGACATTTCTGGAACCAGTATTTTTCTTTTAAAAAAAATCTTCCTTCATTGACAAAGTGAATTTTGTAATTAATTATATAACTTTTTTCTTTTGCTCACAAGAAGATAATGAACCAAATATATAGCCCAATTTGAAAAATTTCATTTGACACATATCTATGTATTTGCTTAATTCACACTCTTATTTCTCATGATACTGTATCTTTTGCTATGATATTTTTTTACTATATTGAGTGTATTATAAGAAAACTGCTTCAAATTTTCTGTGAAATGAATCTGAGTATAGTTATATTTATGACATATTTAGACAGCTTAAAACACAAACATCACAAAAATATAAATAACTGTGGAAATAGTGAAGTGTATTAATGGTAAGGGAAATAAAATAAAGCCAGGGATGAAGCACATGCAGTAAGGTCCTACATACTTGTTAGAACTGGGCCACAAATTTACTCTGAACTTCTAGCCATCACAGTCAAGGAAGAAAGATCTTCAGCTACATGATTCACAGTGCCCAAGTTAAGACAAAATTAGGGAAGTCTAGTCCCATTTCTAAGACCTCAGTGAATCTCGTCCCATGAATCCTCATAAGAAGAACTATACACTGCGATGTATAGAACACTATCATCAACAATGTCCCTGCAATAGATAACTCCAATATCTGTTCTCTGGCAAAATACCCACAGAGCAGAGATATTATGTCACTAATTCAAAGAATCTCATATGGTTTAGCAGTAAGGTAACAGTGGGCAAGGTTAATTCTCTAGTGTGAAAGCTGGGAGCCAAAGGAAGACTCATGCCTGAACTATAAGCTGCTCTATCTACATGTAATTAAAGATTGATAACATAAACATCTAAATAAATAAATAAAAATTCTTAATTCCAGTGTTAGGAATAAGTGTAACATTCTCTTGAAAGACTGCTTTAGGGCGTTCACATGTGCATTGCCTTGCACAGTGTATTATTACTCCATATACAGTAGAGCAAGATGTGTTATAGTTTGGTTTAACCATGATCTGAACTGAACAAGGTACGTAAGTTTTTCTAAATGAATAATGGAACTGATAGCACTTAACCTGCAGGGATATTATAAAAATAAGTGTAATGCGTGCTTGGGAGGCATTGCATATGTACTTTCTGTAAACATTCTCTGCAGTGCATGTATCCCATGTAAAACAGTAATACCGACAAATTATTGTAAGGGTGCTAGAATTCTGTTTAATTCCTCAGCTTCCATATTACTGTGCACATTTATTATGGTTTTAAAATTGCATCTTGGCTTTAATGCCTTTTTAACCAAGGCATTGTAAGACAATAAAACTACCAAAGACTCCAAAAGCCACAGAAATCACATATCATATATAACCATTTTAAAAAGCAAATATGTCTTACTGCTGCCTTGCCTTAATAGACACTCATATAAATGTATATTTTGCATGTATTTAAAATTTAAGTTTATAAAATTTTTACTCTTAAAGATGTCTTTAGACTTAGCATAGGAAATGAATTGGTGTGAAAGAATGTTGTTCTGTGTTGAAAAGGAACATGCATATAAGATCTTTGAATTGTGGTGATATCACCAGTAATCCAGCATTGATGAATTTTGAGGTTTTTTTTTTAAAGATTTTTATTTATTTATTTGACAGAGAAAGACACAGCGAGAGAGGGAATGCAAGCAGGCGGAGGGGGAGAGGGAGAGGGAGAAGCAGGCTTCCCGCCAAGCAGGGAGCCCGATGTGGGGTTTGATCCCAGAACCCTGGGAAGGCAGGCACTTAACTGACAGGCACTGAAGGCAGACACTTAACGACTGAGCCACCCAGGCTCCCAGAATTTTGAGATATTTTTATAAAGTCTGTTTTGCTTTGATATAACCACTTCTTTATCACAGCTAACAGAGTGTACAGGCAAGCTCCTTAAGTTTGATTTTATGTGACCAATGAAATAGAAAATAAAATGGCTTCAATTATGATTATTTATACCACTACCTTAGTTTGATTAGCACTATGACCTAATCAACTTATGTAATCAGGCAGAAGGACAAAATATAACCTAAGTAAAACTCTGCCAGAAGAAAATACTACTGTTTCTCTGGATTTCATTTTAGGGAAATTGTGTGATTTCCCATTATTTGCATTGTTCAGAATCTGTATTCCTTAACACTCTTTAAAAAAAAAATTATTTTGAGAGAGAGAGTATGTGTGTGCATGCAGGGGAAGGGGAGAGAGAGAGAGAGAGAATCTACAGCGGACTCCCCACTGAGCATGGAAGCTGACTCTGGGCTCCATCTCATGACCCTGAGCTGAGACCGTGACTGAACTGAAATCAAGAGTCCACAGACCCTTAACTAACTGAGCCACCCAAGTGCCCCTCCTTAATACTTTTAATATCCAAAGTTTAATAATCATTGTGTCTATTTGTTGTCAAGTTAATGATAAAAATATATTTTAAAAATACTTCAACAGAGGGTGCCTGGATGGCTCAGTGGGTTAAAGCCTCTGCCTTCAGCTCAGGTCATGATCCCAGGGTTCTGGGATCAAGCCCTGCATCTGGTTCTCTGTTCAGTGGGGAGCCTGCTTCCTCCTCTCTCTCTGCCTGCCTCTCTGCTTACTTGTGATCTCTGTCTGTCAAATACATAAATAAATAAATAAATCTTTAAAAAAAAGAAAAATGCTTCAACAGAAATTCAATGCCATTTTTCTGATAAAGGAAGTTTTTACTATATTTCTATTTATCTTATATTACTTATATTATTACTTATAGGTGCTGTGTCATTTCTAGTTTTATTTCAAATGTGATTTTTTAAATAAAAGTTCTTAAGAATCATTTTCAATATAGTTGAAGAATTCTTATATTTTTATATATAATGCAATTTATTAGGGAAGTAAAAGTCATTAAAAATTTCCAATTTGAAAGAAAAATGGGGCTCAATTTTATATAAGAAGAATATATTCTTTGAAAATTTCTCTTTTATCTTTTAATAAACTAAATTTGTAAATCTCTTGCATAGTTAACATATTTAATCTGCTTTTAGTCTTTGATAGATTTGAGGAACTCACTAGTAAAATCAGTAATTCTGACTCCAAACAAAAATTGATACAGAAATCTGTTTAAAGCTTAGAAAATTTTTAATTACTTCTTAACTTTTGTTCCCAAGAAAGATAAATATCAACTGTAATTGTTTGAAGGATTACCAACATTCTGTTGCCAAAGTCTGGAATGGTCACAGAGGGTTTGTGAATATGGCATAGAAAAAAAATTGGGTACAGAAAGCCTCAGAAGATGGATTATGTCTCAACTTGAGTTCATTGAAATAAGTACTATTCCAACAGTCTCTCTCTCTCTCTCTCTCTATATATATATATATATATATATTTTTTTTTTTTTTCTTTTTCTTTTGACAGAGAAAGAGAAAGTGAGAGCTTGGGAGGGAAGAGAGAGAGGGAGAGAGAATCTTAAGCAGGCTTCATGCTCAGTGCAGAGCTGGACGTGGGGCTCCATCTCACAATCTTGAGATCATGACCTGAGCCAAAATCAAGAGTCAGATGCTTAACCAATTGAGCCACCCAAGCATCCCCAGTCTATACTTTTTTTTAAAGTAATACTTAGTTTATCTTTAAAATTAAATGATCGCAACTAAAATCCACTCTGTAATGTACTGCTGGACTCAGTTTTCTAATATATCACTCTCCATTGGCCAAGCCTTTGGAAAAGAACCTGCAATATTGCCCAACTAATCATTTTAAAAGATAAAAACTGATATTTACATCTTCTATTTTTATTAGTTGAGATTCCTCTCTGTCCCACTATCAAACTTCTATTTTATTTAAGTAATATATTCTGAGTAAATAGTGTGTTCCAGAAAGATACAAAGGGGTGGGTCTTATAGGATTATATTAATCACATTAAAGACTACCTACTCTAAGTGTATATCCTAAGTGCACTTAGAGTCTATGAACTTTTTTTGAGGGAAGTAATAAAATTTTCTTTTCAAAATGGTCTTTTTTATTAAATGGAGAAAAATTATTTGAAGTAGGGTGAATCTGATTAAGTTACTATTTATTACATCATTATTCATCTCATCTAATCTATGTCTAGTTTTCTGTTAAATATGTTCATTGTATTCCCAATTAAATGTAAAATAACTTTAGAATATATATACAATTCTTTTTTTGCAGATTACCATTCTCTGTCAAGTATCTTTATCTTTTCATTTATTTGAGCCATCTTTCCATGTATTTTATTTACCATATTCATATACTTATTTTTAAATCTTTTTTTTTTTTTTAATTTTATTTATTTAGAGACAGAGAGTGAGAGAGAGAGAGCACGATGGTGGGGACGGGCAGAGGGAGAGGAAGAAGCAGAACCCCCACTGAGCAGAGAACTTTATTTGGGGCTTGATCCCCAGACCCTGGGTTCATGACCTGAGCCAAAGGCAGATGCTTAACTGACTGAGCCCCCCAGGCGCTCCTATACTTCTTTTAAAATCTTTGTATGCTAACTCCTAGGTCTGGATTATTTGTGTGTTTTCTTTTATTTTTAATCTTGATTATCAGTCATATTTTCTTGCCTCTTTGCAAATTTGGTTTTTTGTTGTTGTTGTTGTTGTTGTTTTTGGATGCTAGACATGTGTAAATAAAAAACCCTAAGAATCTGTAAGATATTATCGTCTTTCAGAGTAGGTGATTTCTTTAATTACACAAATTAAGCTGGGTCAAATGTGGGTTGCAATTTAATAAGTCTCAGTTTATGTGTGATTTCTCCTCTTTTCTCTGAAAATAGTCTTCCTATGATTTTGATTGTGTGTCTGGTTAGATATCTGATTTTGCAGCATTAAAGACATTGGACTAATGCTATCCTTGGGGTGATCCAGCTTTCCCCTGCTGTTTCCAGTGTACTATTTAGCTTCCTACACTGTGTAGCCTAAAAATTATGGCTTATGTCTTAACTGGAGAACTGGCCATGTTCTCTGACTCCAGTCCTTTCTCCCAGTAGATCTTTGTTTTTTAAACACCATGAAACTCTAGAAGATTTCACTTTACAAGATTTTGGTATAAATCAGTGCCCTTATACATAATCTTAAACCTAGCAAATAAATATTCTTTGGGCAAACCAGACATATATTTGAGGATTCTCAATTTCCAATGCTTTTAACTTCACTAGCTCTCTTTCACAAAAAAGTTTTGATATTTTCTCTACCCCAGAATAGGCTCTCAAATCCAAGCCAGACTATTAGTCTATACCAAGGATTAACACATGTCCTCAGGAAGGAAAGAGATGGATGGCAGTAGTCAACATTATCATTTTACTTCAGAAAGTCTTTTCTGTTTTTGAAATTTCATTTATTCTATTCCTCATTCCTTCCATAGCACTTGAGTGCTTTCTAAAATGTGGGATGTTTTAAACTTAGTTGGCTTTCTACAGTTGTTTTAGCTAGGTCATTGGCCTGCAGCATTCCATTTTACCTCAAAGAAGAATACCCAGGAGTCTTGGATTTATTGGCCAAATAAGGAACAGAAACAAGGCATAAGAAAGGATAGGCCTAGGGCACCTGGGTGGCTCAGTCCTTTAGCATCTGCCTTCAGCTCAGGTCATGATCCCGGGATACTGGGATGGAGCCTCACTTCGGGCTCCTTCTCAGCGGGAAAACTGCTTCTCCCTCTCCCACTCCTCCTGCTTGTGTTCCCTCTATTGCTGTCTCTCCCTTTCTCAATTAAATAAATAAAATCAATTGAATAAAGTCAATTAAATAAATAAAATCTTTTAAAAAGAAAGAAAGAAAGGAAGGGAGGGAGGAAGGGAGGAAGGACAGGCCTAAACACACACACACACACACACACACACACACACACACACACATCTTGCATACTTTCTCTGTAAAGATACATTAAAATAATAGGCATCAAAGGGAGATGCCAGTGTTTTCCCCTGTCTTAGTATGTTTTAGGGGGTGACAAAGCTTTTGGTTAAATCTGTGAATTAACACAGATTGCTCCTGGACTAATAGTGTGTCTAGCAAAAGAAAACACAAACTTAAGTTATCCTCTTTATTTGGAGGATAGGATACTGAAGTCATGGAATGTGAGATACCATGATTACCAAAATTATCGCCAGTGGTGGTATAAGATGAAGTATTATAGATGGAAAACAAAATATTGTGTAATCAAGGAACTTTGGTCCTTAGTTGCTTTGGTAAAAATGGTGGTTACAAAGGTGACAGCATATTGTGGTAACTTCTGATATCATGGGAAATTTACATAGGGAAAAGAAAAAGCAAAGTCTTAGTTCCCAACTAATATCTTAATAGAAAAAAGATGTCTCGTTTCATGTATGGGGGTATTTTTATCTCCTTTAATTTAGGTCAGGTAAAACTGAGGGTAGAAACAAGAAGACAGAATCCTATGGAGCTATAAAAATTAAAAATATATATATTTACTGAATTGCTATGGACTCATTGTCAGAATATATTTTTAATGGAATAAGGAAGCCATGATACAAAACAATATATACAGTATGCCATCACTTGCTTAAGTAAAAGTAAATTATATATATATATATATATATTTTTTTTTTTTTTCTTATTTTTGTAAAAGTAAATTATGGACCAAAAGCTGGTCAAATTGATTTTCTGTGGTGGATGGAAGTGATATGAAACTAGCAGGACAGGAAATGAAGCTTTTTTGTCTACATCTTTTGTTTTGTATATTTAGAGTATAAACTTAATTCAGTAAAGATTCAGGTTTCGAGATGTCATTGTCCCAGTGCAGTGTATCTGGGAAGAGAAGGAATGAGAGCATTGGGAAAAATTGCTTAATGGTCAAGGAATGGAAGAGAATCCCATCATGGAGATAAAGAGATAAACAAAAAGTCAGACATAGGCTGACTTCTGTGGTGGAAATCAAGGGAGAAAGGGTACTTTCCATTCGGGACCACAGGAAGGGAAAAATAATAAACACAAGGATGATCCATTGAAATTTGGCAATTAGGAAATAATTAACTAAAATATAGAAAGGAATTGGGGGGTGGGTAAAGGGGGAAGGGAAAGCTATAAATCAAGTAAGGAGATCAAAGTGTTCCTCAAAGGCAAGAGTTCCTTCACCGTTTGCCCAAGGCTCTCTCCAAGATTAATATATTTGATGAACTGGTTTAATTAAGTTCTTCAATGTTAATACAAGGACAGGAGAGAAAAGTAAAGTAAAATAAAACAAAACTAGCAAAACAAAAATGAAAAAAAGCACAAGAAACCCTCAGATGATAGTTTAAATTAATCTCTTAACGACAGGATTTGTTTCAGTTTTTCTTTGTTTCTCTCTGTTCAAATCTGAGTCTTTTGCAGGGAAGCATGTACAGAAGTAGAATAATTCTCCAAAGACCCTGCACTGGAAATCCTTTCAGGATTTTTTAGTCGTTTTTCCATACACAATATGCTTTGCCTCTGAGCCCATTGTTTGAAATATCTGTTGCTCTTCAGGTCACAGAAGAGCAAATCTTTCAAAATGGCCATGCTGGCTTAACCCGTGGAGAGGAAAGTCAACATACAAGAAGTTCAATTACTGTGAATTTAAAACAACAACAAAAAAATGTCTTTCTGAAGTTATAGTTATGTTCTAGAATGTGTCCACATTTCAAAAATGGCATTTTTCTGTTTCAAATTTGCCATCATTGCTATCCTGCTGCTCTCCCAGGAGCTAAGCCAGTACTACCAATTGGATTGCTCTACTGTGCTGTGACCAGAATAGTCAAGGTGACTTCACATGGGCTTTCCATAAGTAGAGCCACACCTGAACAAAGAAAACTCTTCATCTAGGATCCCCCAAATAAAGGCTATTGATGATGATGATATAAAAAGAATAGTTGATAGATTGATTCATGCATACATATATAGATGGACAGACAGGAGGGAGAGGGAATTAATGTTATTTGAAGCCCACATAGGAGTGGAAACATAAGAGTTTGTCCCCCCCCCCCCCCAATAAAACAGAGGAGGCAAAATCTAACCTTAAAAACAAGAAGTTATATTCCTTTTGGAGCTTAAGCATATATATACTTGTGTCATTTCCAGAAACAATAAAATCTCTAGTTCCTTGTGCCATCATCCACAAGTTTATAGTTCTGGACCTCATCTTTAGCATTGCCAAAGATCCTAAGAGTAGCTCAGTGATGTTTACAGAAAAGCTTAAGTACCAAAGAGGAAACATTCTGGCCTGAATGTCAATCATTCTGTACTAGATTTTTATAGTTAGAATGCCCATATAACTTATCTCCCAAACTGAGTCATTTATGAGAAAGAATAAGCTGGAGGGAACAAATGTTGAAATAGGCAGGATTTTGGAAAGGCAAAGATACATCAAAACTATCCTAAGTAAAGCAGACTATATAGTTACCCAGTCTATAGTCTGTGATCTATGCACACAAACTTAATTGGGGAAAGCCTTAAAAATTTTAATTTAATTTTCTAACTGTATTTTACCACATCTAGAGGTGGTTTGGGGACTGGGTAGAAATCTACCTGTATCCATGGTCCATATTTTCAGTGTCATTTAAGATTTTTAGTATCTTGTGGAGTTTATTTATTCATTCTTGTGGCAGTTCAAACTACAATAATACTTTTCAAAATCTTCCGATTTCCATTTCTTCTTTGAGCCTCCAGTATTTTTTGTGAGCAAACATCTTAAATTCTAACTCACGGTAGCTATAGTCCCTGCCTCTTTCAGAGGAGGAATTGCTTAGACCATTAAAGTCTCTGTCTGTGATAAGGATTCTTTTTGTCCCTAAATTTTATTGCAAAGGAAGTATCTACATAGAAGATTAGTGAAATTAAACTTCTTAAAATGTGCCTTAAGCCTATATCCCTGAAGTCCAAGGAAGTACGTCATTATGGCATTAACATTTCAAGAGAAAACCTTTGTCTGGAAACTTGAATATGACAAGATATAAGTAGTATATCTTTCTTTCTTTTTCTAAGATTTTATTTATTTATTTATTTGACAGACAGAGATCACAGTAGGCAGAGAGGAAGGCAGAAGGAGAGAGAGAGAGAGGAGGAAGCAGGCTCCCCGCTGAACAGAGAGACTGATGTGGGGCTCAATCCCAGGACCCTGGGATCATGACCTGAGCCGAAGGCAGAGGCTTTAACCCACTGAGCCTCCCAGGTGCCCCCATAGTATATCTTTCTGCTAGATTTCTGTTTTTCTTTTACTTTCTGTCCTACTTCTTTTCTCTTCTCCTGTCCTCTCCTTGTTTATAATCCTTTAAAGTTCAGTTAATATCTGTCTTTCCTATTCTGGTAATACCCGTTTTTTCTCCTACTTAATATTATGTCACCTTGAAGTTCTTTGGGTAGTGCTTTGAATATATGCTGAGTCTTTCTGTATTTTTCTCTCAAAACTACCAAATTTCTTTCTGTTTGGTTTGTCTATTCAGATCCACAAGAAATATTAATTGATTGTGTGTTATTGATTCTATTTCTCCAAAATTAAGAGGTATATCTCAGTAGTTTCCTAGATTCCAGCTCCTTCTTCAATAGCAATATCAGAATGAGCTCTAAAATACTGTCTCTTTCCTTCTTTCGATTGTAATCTGGCCTCTGCCACTGTAAAAGTCAAGACCACCATAGAAAATAGGTATTAGACTCAAATTAGGACAATGCAATACTAATTAACAAGGCACTATCTACAACACTTTGAGCACAAAGTGTACCACAAGGGACAATTCAGTACCCCAGGACTAGTAGTGGTGGACAGTTAACATATTTAAACCTAAAAGGATGAGGAGACCGAGTGACTAATAGAAATTAGAAAAATAAAGTGGTGCTGCTAATAACAAGCCCAAATGGATGAAGGCAGGGACCAGTTAGCTACACCCAACAGAATCATATAGAAAAGACCAACTTGAAAGAGAGCCAAATTGTAAACTTCAGCAAAAGAAGAGATCCAAGCTAATGAGAGCAAAAGGCAAGAAGTCAGGATGGGATACATCCTGATACTGCTCAGTGATCATCCTCCTTCCCTCTGCTCTCTTTGCAGGGCTCACTGGTGACTGAATCAGAACTGAAACCAGATGACATGGGAGCCCTGTCATATAGCCCATACATGTCAGTTTCCTGAGGCAGAGAGCAAAAGGGAAAATGGTAGAAACTAGTTCTGAGGGACAAGTGGAAGATAATTGCAACCATTTATGCACCTTATCCTTCAGTAGCCTCTCTCTCCTTTCTGTAGTGAAACATTTGTGTCTCAATCACAGATGATTCACAAATTACTGTCAGGATATGACATCATCTCAGGTTGATAGCAAATGTATTATATTAAAAAAACTGGAATATAGAGCATTGGTCCCAATAGGTATTCTCACCTTCTTTTGTAAAAAAGCCTGTTCTCTGGTCAAAGGCACTATTACAAGAGATGCCATGGCTGTGTATAAAGTGTTCATAAGGGGAAAAAAAAGTAGTATTGACAAAACCACTACAGCAGTCAAATCCGTACCCAGAATGTGTATGTTTTCTGGTAACACTAAAGTGCCATATCACTGTGAGAGGAGATGTCAAACCCAATAACCCTACCACTGTCAAGCCAGTTTTATTTCCCTCAGAGAATGGTGATGTATCAAGGGTTGGCATTTGCCTCTGCTACTGACAGGTTAAATACTCAAGCAAACTTCTTTCACATTATGTAATTACCAGCCATATTTACCACCAAAATTATGCCAACTGGGAAAGTTTCCCTTCAGTATTTAAGTATAAGATCCCTGCTAAGTGGATTGATAGTACAAAAGCCATCAACCTCAGCCTGGAACATAGTATCAGGAGGGTTTACCCACATGTGGTGCCACTGTTTTTTTCTTCTGTATTAACTGGCCATAAGACCAGGAAAGTAGTAACTCTGGGAGTCTGTGTTCTAATTCTTCTTTGGAGTTTTCTTAGATGCTCCTACAGTATAATTCTTTGCCTTAGATCTTCCAATATTTTTGGATCCAAGTGGTAGGGTATCTTGACTACAGTCTGGACCTGCTGCAAAAATTTGTGTTCCAGGTCTCAATCACAATTGTCCTCTGTAGGGGTTATCTAAAAAATAGGCAGATCAGAATAATCGAATGTAGCATTTTCTGCTTCTGAAATTCAAGAGGTCTCGTGAAACACTGTGCCTCTTTCTTCTGATGAGTAATGTAAATTGAAGCAAGATTTCCCTTACGTTAATAGTCAACATCTCTAATGCTCCATACTGTGGATATGTCTTAAATTGGGGGGAGGGGTGTTTAATTACCACACTCTGGGACACATATCTAACAGTAAATCATGTAGTATTATTGCTACTTACTCATTATTGGATTCAACTACATAAAACAACGTATGAATCAACAAGATGTTTTAAGGGATATCTAGAGGACCAAAAGTCCGCTACATAATATTATAACAGAAAGAAAGACCAAGATAATAAATGTATACTATTGTCATTGCTACATAAGTGGAAACTGCTTCTGATTTTCCTTACTTTGGGGAATATAACCAACTGCATTTGGCAAGTCTGTCACTACATACCAGGTGCCAGGGTTATGAGTATTTTCTCCAATAAAATATTGTATCCAGTATGGCAGCTGCAGTTGGCATTATCATCTCATTCACTTTATGAAAACCTACTATCAGTTTCCCAACAACATTGGACTTTGCACAGGCCAAGCAGGTGATATAAATGCGGATGTGACAGGGTTCACCATCCCTGCATCCTTTCGATTTTGATGGCAGTTCTGTACTCTACATTTGCCCTAATGAAGCTATATTGTTTTGATTTACTATTTTGATAGGGGTTGGTGGTACTTCCAGGGGTTTTTACTTGTCCATGCCTGCCATAATGACTCTCACTTCACAAGCCAGGGAAACAGTATAAGGAGTCTGTCACTTAAAATCTATTTCCTTTATTCATTCTGAAATAACCACAGGATGGGTTCAAAATGACTATCTCCTCTTGAAGCTGGACTCTTTTTCCTTTCTGGTGACAGGAACTGTGTTGACAATAGCCATAGGTGATCTCCAGTGCCCATGTATAATTTCCTTGCCTTGAATGGTGGTGGAATCTATAACTTCTTCTAAGCAATTGAATATGGCAAAGGTGACAAGATACCACTGCCATGCTTTATTGCAAAGGAGAAAGGATTTTACAGGTGCAGTGATGGTCCCTAATCATTGATTGACTTCAAACTACCCTGTCTTAATTGAGTGAGCCCTTTTTAAGAGGGCTCAGGGCTTTTCTTAAAGCTAGGACCCAAGAAGAGGCAATCTCTCTTTCTCTCAGTCTCTTCCCCTCTCTCCCTCTCCCTTCCTCCCTTCCTCCACTTTTTGTCATGGATTCCACAGCCATTATGAAATGAATTCTGCCACCAACCTGAGGGAGCTTGGAAGCAGTTCCTTTCCCAGGTGAGCATCTATATGAGAATGTGGCTGAGCCTACACCATGGTCACAGTCTTGTGAAACCCTGAGCAGAAAACTAAGAACCCAGCTAATCCACATCCAAACTTTTAAACTTTAGAAGTTGTGAGATAATAAACAGATACTATTGTATTGTTTTAAGCTTCTGTTAGTGATAATTTGTTTCCCACTATAGAAAACTAATACAGGAATTCTTACTATGGTTGAGCAGGATTTTGCAACTTCAGCACTCTGAGATTTTTGGACAGATAATTCATTCTTGTCAGGGATTATCCTATGCATCCTAAAATGTTTACAAGCATCTCTGGCCTCTATTCTTTAGATGCCAGTAACACCTACCTTCCCAGTTGTGACAATGAAAAATGTCTCTAGACGTTGCCAGATGTCCACCAGGGGACAAAAATCACCCAGTTTAGAAACACTGGTGTAGAGGCAACAAGAAGTGGTAGGAATTGGTTCACAGCAGAATCAAGATGCTCATGTGAAGTTGTACAAAGTCATCAAAAGTGTAATTATTAAACATATTTTTTAGATAGGGTCGCCTGGGTGGCTCAGTCATTTAAGCATCTGACTCTTGGTTTTGGCTCAGGTCATGATCTCAGGATCATGGAATCAAGCCCTGGGTCAGGCTCCATGCTGGGTGTGGAGCCTGCTTCAGATTCTCTCTCTCTCTCCTTCTGCCCATACATGCACCACTCCTCCCCCCTACATGTGCACGTGCTCTCTCTCTCACTCTCTCTAAAAAAAAAAAAAAAAAAAAAAAAACCAAAAAAAAACTTTTTTTTAAGTAGATAAGAGAAGGGGTTGCTTCTATAAGCAAATACGTGTCAGGGAAATGTAAAGTTTTCAAATTTTCTTTCTCATTTCTCACTCATATCTTTCCACAAGACTCTATGCCTTAGGAATCTACAGCTCCCCCAACAATATCCTTGCTTCAGACTTAGAAGATTTCGTCTCCCTATCCTATCAGATTTTATAGAGCAGTTGAGAAAATTAAAAACCATGACACTGTAACTGCTGTTTTTCTTGAATATTTTAAATACAAATTTTATATCAAATTTCACTGAGCTCTGAAAAGATCATGCTAATCAATTAGAAGCCAGTGTGTGAGTTTTACTCCCAAACTTTATCAAAATATCACAAGTGCTTCACATTTTTAAGTAGTTTGACAAGCAGGACTGTCTAGGAATGACCCCAGGAGAGTGCTCTGTCACCTGAACAGTGAGTCACCTGCAACCTAGGATTCACATCTCAATAGAAGCAGATGCACCCAAACTCTGCTATTCTAAGATCTAGTGCCTTCCTTCTCCTGGCAGCAGGTGCTCTTCCTGAAACCATCTTCCTGTGACTCCCATAGTACTCCAGATAATAGGTAGTTGTCTTTCCCAGGCTACAACTTTAAGTAGCTGGAATTAAAACTGAGACTCCTGGGAGCCCCAGTAATCTCATCATTCCCCTGCTAGAAAAGTTATCTTCTAAGAAGGTAAAGGTCAAAGGATATCCCTTCGACTATTAAAAGTGAAATATGCTACTGCATATCCAAAAAGTTCCTCAATCTTCTCTGCTTTGGAGATTAATGAGAGTTCTGGGGGAAATGTACCGCCTCTTCTTATTGAAAACCTGCCATTTACGTTTCCCCTAGTGAAGTCCATTCTTTAGATCATACTGTGTATTGTGAATTTGCCTATTTCACGAGAGGTGGTGACCACAAAAAGATCCACTTTGCATAAGTTCCAATGCTTTCTAAATCTAAACACATAAAACAAATAGATCCTTCTTTATTCAGATTGGAAAATATGACTTCAGTTCAACAGATTCTCTATGTATATATTCTCAGTAATCAAATGTTCAAGCAGCTCTTCCATAAGTGGCCTGAGGTGATCTTTGAAAATGGTTTTCTATCTACTTGGTCTAGAAAACCCTACAAAATCTTACAAATCAAGAGGTTCAGGTTTAAGAACACACCTGAAACTCCCCAGGCCATCAAGGTATGTGCCTATCTGAAAAGCCACTATGTATCTGAAGGATTTCACTTTGCAGAAGCAGTGTGTGCCATTCTGTCACTACACTGGTGAAACTGGGAGGTATGCCCAGGCCAGAAAGTGGGACTGCACAGTCTTGGTGGTCCAAAAGAATGCTGAATTTTTACTGTGTATGCTTAAAAATGCAGAGAGCAATGATGAACTTAAGATGTTAGATGTAAATTCTCTGGTCATTGAGCACGTCCA
Source organism: Enhydra lutris kenyoni (assembly GCF_002288905.1). Lineage (NCBI taxonomy): Eukaryota > Metazoa > Chordata > Mammalia > Carnivora > Mustelidae > Enhydra > Enhydra lutris. Next base: position 15,864,758 of record NW_019154111.1, on the reverse strand, counting down.
GGTGAACAGAGCCCCCAACATGTAGCATAGGACTTACAGGGCTCATAGTCAGATTAACCCATACATGAGCTCTCCTTGCCACACTGAGATGATCCATACTGAAAAAGAGAAGATCGTTCCTAAACCAGAAGAGAAAGTTGCACAGAAGAAAAATATCCCAGAAGAAACTGAAGAAACAAAAACTTAGACCAGAGAGTAAATTCTGCCTACAATAAATCATATAAAAATAAAAACAAAAAAAGTTCAAGCAAACCCTTGTGATTTTTTATTCAGTTGAAAACTGAGCAGTGAAAATATATATGGTATGGTATGTACAAACAAAAGAGCATAGTATACTGTACTACTATGCATTACATATATGATGTGTATGTATTACATTATATAATACATTGCACTATGAAGATATTTTATGTAGCTACCCTAGCAAACTAAGCTATGGAAATCTCTTTAATTTGGTGGCATATTATTTACAAATCAGAAGTATAATTTGCATTTCTACAGTTTCTAACTTTAGCAACTTAAACATAAATTTTCTTTATTCAATGATGGAAAATGAACTCTAATAAATGAATTATACAGGCATTACTGATTGCAAAAAGCAAGTATCTTTTTTGCAATGTCAGCTCTATTCTATGTCATCGTATAAATAGCCAGAGGCAGGCTTGAATATTTTACTTTCATCTGAAATCGACTAATGATTTCATGTTATTCATTCCCTGGTACCACCACACATTTTATTTGTTTGTTTGTTTCTTTGTTTATATTTCAATTTAAACTCTGTTTCTTCAACCTAATGGAAGAAAGGTTCTAATAAGCCATGGCAGTGTTTCACAAGTCTCTGTATGATTATCTCCATTTCAAGCATGAGATACAGGGAAGAAATGAAAGGAGGTAAATCAAGCCACCTTACAAAACAATTCCATAATTCCCATCTTAGCCTTGAAGCATAAGTTCTTAATGGTGCATAAACAGTGAATCTTAGAACACTGAAAAAATAAAATTAAGAAAAAGAAAATTCCAATATTAAACTCACACTCTATTATTTCTGTCTTCATCTATACCAAGTATTTCCCCATATATTCAAACAGGACCCTTGTTTTATTGCTGGTATGCAGCTTTTGTTTCATATGGTACATGTACAAAGGAATGAATAAATATCGATAACCATACATTTATATTTGCAAAATTATTTTAAGTATCTGCTACTTTTTTTTGTCTTCTCCACTGTGGGGACTACCTTCCTGAACAAGCACTCAAATACTTGATGACACCAGTCAGAGCACGCTCTTCTTCTGGACCAAAGTTCTGGTGCAGGAGTATGCATGTAGCTCCAGTATGGTGAATTAGGAATCCTTTGAGGAGATTGATACGAGAGATGTGAGGTTAACGGTCTCTTTCCTTTTCAGATGGTGAGCTGTATGGACCATGTACACCTGAGGGCTGTCATTCAGATGGGGAAGCCAGACAACCGAAAACAGGAGTCAAAGGGTGAGTGACACCATGCAATAGCTAAGAGAGCCAATATATTTCTTTGTTTATTTTGGTTCTGTCTTATTGCAGCTTTAAAAGTCATTTTAAGTTGTTTTATGACATTTGGAACTGAAAGACTTCTGAATAATATAACTGTCCTGTGTAATTTAGTATAAACTTCCTCCCTACAAATCAGAATTCCATTTTGACCTAGTTTGTCTTTTAAGAGATAAAGAGTACATTATTTAGGTTCCTGGCGGGAAACAGATCCCATTCCCAATGGGTAATTTGAAAATAATTACTGAAGAGACTTACAGAGGTGGACAAGGTCAGAAAAACCAACAATATACGATGAAACTAAAATAAAAATATCTTGAGTTTCATAATGTCTTAGAAATCAGCCTAATTCTTCAGCATATGCAAGAAATATTTTAATTGAAGGCCTTTTTTCTTCCACTAGCGAAAATGTTATGCAAAGAAGGTAAAGATAAGCTTTTTAGTACAATTTTATAGACTCTTCCTTAAATTTCATTTGCAGTAGATGGAAATATTTATTGGAAACATTTTTCTTCCAGAGAAAATGCATTTACCAAATCTAGAAAAAAAAAAAAGTGAAACAATAGTCAAAAAGTATGACACTCCTCAACCAAATTAAAATCTTTCTAACATAAGTGATATTTCTTTTCACAGTATATGCCCAGAAAGAATATGTAAGTATTTAGAAAGTTTTGCAAAGACATAATAACATGTCTACAGATAGGTTTATTAGAAAATGAAAGAATTGCCAAATTTTCCTTAAGTCTATTAGAAATCTCTGCTGTAGCTTACTTGAAAAAAGAATGCCCCCAGTTAAATAATATTCATTTATTTTAGGTACACAAATGTTTGAGTACACAAATGATTGAATCATTTAGGGAAAATACACACTTAGAACAAATTATGAAAACCATTCTGTAAATAAAGTGAATGATTTATTTTGTCATAAGTTCTATTTGTAACTTGATACTAACTTGGGCTGGGAATAGTCTCAACTAGCCTGAAGTAATCTTTTTTTTTTTTTTTTAAAGATTTTATTTATTTGACACAGAGAAAGAACACAAGCAGGGGGAGGAGTAGGCAGAGGGAGAGGGAGAAACAGGCTCCCCACAGAGCAGAGGAAGCCTGATGTGGGACTCAATCCCAGGACCCCAGGATCATGACCAGAGCCGAAGGCAGTCGCTTAACCAACTGAGCCACCTAGGCATCCCCCTGAAGTAATCTTTAAAGATATTCTTAGAAACAAGAAAAAACAATCATATCACATGTGTTTTCTAAATATACAGGATATACTAGGTTCACATTTTAATCACTTTAGAAGAGCAACTTCTGCATTATTAGAATACTTATTTGGCCTCATTTGCTTTATTCACTCAATTTTCCTAAATGAAAATCTATAATGCTATCTAATAGTAAAAAAATAATGAATATCTTAAACTTGGTTCCGCATATCGGAGTATTGGTGTTTTATGAGCACTAGGGTGTTAATGTGAATTAGCATTATATAGTGGATTCTTATTGCAGGAACATATACTCTGGGCATACACTTAATGTTGAGTTCTATATGAATATTAGAATTAGATAATATTAGAATTAAGTAAACACTAGGAGATTGCCTCGTTTTAATATTTATTCAACTGGAGTCCAGATAGCTTAAGGAACTTGTTTAAGCTACTTCAAAATAACCCAAGACTACAGGCCAGGTACAAATTAGGAGTGTGTCTTTAGATTCTTGGTGGAGATGTCACAAAAAATACAAACTACTTGATCACTGCCATTAACAATAGGTTGAGAATCATTAGATTTTCGTAGTTTCTCATAAATTTTATCACTCATATTAGTCTCAATATGCTGGTTTTAAGAATGTGCCATACATGATGCACATGTAGGACTCCCATAGAGCTCAAGATAAGATAGCGTTTTGTACCTCCTAAGTATTGAATAAGAAGTTATACTTTGCATTTGTGTCACCTTTCCCCAAGCTCATAAGTCATGGCTGTGATGGTTGGGTCCATTTTTATCATAGACATCTATCACTGAAACACAGCTATTGAATCTCAAAGTTAACTCTGCTGAATAATTGTTTTCTCTAAATAAGGATTCCATCACATGTAGATAATAACTTGATTTGCCAGGACATGATTTCTAAATACTTTGAACTGGGATTTCCTAACAGATAATAATGAATATATCTTTAAGATGAGTATGAAAAGATAACTCTGTTTATGAGAAAGATTTCATTCATGGTGGTAATAAAGTGATACTAAATATTTCAAAGTGTAACCTGAAAATTCTTGGTCAAGGTGATGTGGTAATTCATACTGCTGAAAATTCTGAAATGATAGCTAGAATAAAGCTTCAGCTTTTCTAAAAAGCTTTTGGGAAGTTGGTGAACTGAAAGTTTCCCATTCACCTAGTGATTCTTGTGCAGTAGGAAATTTGTTTGATGGCTCAAATTAAATAATTTTTTCATGTAAAAAGAATAGAGATTGAATCATAGTCGTAAATTATAGATCTACTTCCTACATTTTGTGAAATCCTGGGGAGCAGAGGATCTCCTAGAGAAAATTCAATATAAAACCGATTTTAGAAAAAGTTTATCAGTCATGATGAGGAGTTGAATTATCATTTAAACTGCATAGGATTAAGATGTAAAAGCCATAACAGATACGGTAATGTAAAAAAATGATTGTTTAATGAGGACTGGTTCATCAGGAAATGTTTCAAGAAAAGATAGAACTGAAGCTGTTATTTGAGGAATAGTTATAATTTGAATTTGGCTTGATTTAGGATGTTCTTGATACAAAACATATTTTACTGATAATCCTTTCAGTTCCCCTAGACCAAGCATCCAATTTGCATCTGGTTTTTGTTTTGTTTTGTTTTAGCTTTAAGATTAGCTAGACTTTATCAGTGGAAAACAAATTAAGCAACACTTATGTAAGCAAAGTAGTTAAGCATATTTTCTTCTGCAATTAAATATAGCTAATAGGATTTTGACCCAAAATACTTCCTAAGTCCTCAGACCAGTAATAAGAAAGATTAGCTTCTGGACCAGATATATTTAATGAACTACTCAGGTAGGTATCATTTTTTTTGACTCTTACATTAAAACCAAAATGATTTTATGTCACTAAGCTAGAATATGATTTTAAGAGCTTATGGAATATGCCCAAGGACATCTACTGTGTCATCTATTGCTGTCAAGTAAGGAAATCCACCTAGTTGACTTATATTTCAGGATACTTAAGAATAAAGACTGAGTGAAATGACTAAACTGGCTGTTTGGCTTCTGTGAGAAAAGCTAATATGTCTTTAAAGAAGGATTATATTTGCTTAGAGGACTGAAACCTCGTTTACCTCTTATGACAATATTCAGCTAAGAAATATTCAGTGATGCTTCCCATCTCTATTTTAGGAGCTGCATAGAGTTATGACTGATGCATTTGCTTCTCTCCATAATGTTTCTAATAATACAGCATACTCAAAAGCAACTGAGCCTGAGCTAGCCACTGAAGCTGGAGAACAAAGCATTTTGTTCGATCATTCTTAAAAGGGACAGTAACTTTTTGTAAAACCCCAGAGCCCTTAACATGGCTTCATTTCACATTCTTTTCTGTATGTACTGTTCTCAGCATGAAGCAGTTCCAAAAGACATTAGAACTGTGAGATTCAGGAAACCTTTGGATCAGATAATTACCATTTCCTTCATTTTGTATTAATTCAGGATGGTTTCCCTTTTGTTTCTTAAGAATAAATATGGTGCCATATTCCCGCCCCCTGGAACAGTTGGAATGTTCTGTTCAAGGCAGCTACTTAGGCAACCAATATTTTTTTTTTCTTGAACAAATACTGAAACATTATTTGGAAGTGAGAAGACAGATCAGGGCAGGTGATTTCCAAATGTTCTTCCATTCAAAATGTTATATATTATTTCAGCATATTTTTAGAAAACAGATACTCAGTATTCCACTTTTCACATAATGTTTCCCACAAGGTCACAACAATATAATAAAACAAGTGCTGTGCCCACATATACATATGTACATATGTTGCTCACAGGGACAATAAAAAAACTCACATGATTGCAGGCCTTATTTTTTTTTAATATTTTATTTATTTATTTGAGAGAGAGAGAGACAGTGAGAGAGAGCATGAGCGAGGAGGTCAGAGGGAGAAGAAGACTCCCCATGGAGCTGGGAGCCCGATGTGGGACCCGATCCGGGGATTCCAGGATCATGACCTGAGCTGAAGGCAGTTGCTTAACCAACTGAGCCACCCAGGCCCCCCCCTTTTTTTATAATTTAAAAAAAATTTTTTATAAACATATAATGTATTATTAGCCCCAGGTATACAGGTCTATGAATTGCCAGGTCTACACACTTCACAGCACTCACCATAGCACATACCCTCCCCAATGTCCATAACCCCACCACCCTCTCCCTACCCCCCTCCCCCCAGCCACCCTCAGTTCGTTTTGTGACATTAAGAGTCTCTTATGGTTTGTCTCCCTCCTGATCCCATCTCGTTTCATTTATTTTTTTCCTACCCCCCAAACCCCCCACGTTGCCTTTCTACTTCCTCATATCAGGGAGATCATATGATAGTTGTCTTTCTCCAACTGACTTATTTCACTAAGCATAATACCCTTTAGTTCCATCCACGTCATCGCGAATGGCAAGATCTCATTTCTTTTGATGGCTGCATAGTATTCATATATATATATATATATATATATATATATATATATACACACACACACACACCACTTCTTCTTTATCCATTCATCTGTTGATGGACATCTAGGTTCCTTCCATAGTTTGGCTATTGTGGACATTGCTGTTATAAACATTAGGGTTCACGTGCCCCTTCGGATCACTGCGCTTGTATCTTAGGGTAAATACCCAGTAGTGCAATTGCTGGGTCGTAGGGTAGGTCTATTTTCAACTTTTTGAGGAACCTCCATGCTGTTTTCCAGAGTGGTTGCACCAGCTTGCATTCCCATCAATAGTGTAGGAGGGTTCCCCTTTCTCCGCATCCTCGCCAGCATCTGTCATTTCCTGACTTGTTAATTTTAACCATTCTGACTGGTGTGAGGTGGTATCTCATTGTGGTTTGGATTTGTATTTCCCTGATGCCGAGTGATGTGGAGCACTTTTTCATGTGTCTGTTGGCCATCTGGATGTCTTCTTTGCAGAAATGTCTGTTCATGTCCTCTGCCCATTTCTTGATTGGATTATTTGTTCTTTGGGTGTTGAGTTTGCTAAGTTCTTTATAGATTTTGGATACTAGCCCTTTATCTGATATGTTGTTTGCAAATATCTTCTCCCATTCTGTCAGTTGTCTTTTGGTTTTGTTGACTGTTTCCTTTGTTGAGCAAAAGCTTTTGATCTTCCCAATAGTTCAATTTTGCACTTGCTTCCCTTGCCTTTGGCGATGTTCCTAGGAAGAAGTTGTTGCGGCTGAGATCGAAGAGGTTGCTGCCTGTGTTCTCCTCAAGGATTTTGATGGATTCCTTTCTCACATTGAGATCCTTCATCCATTTTGAGTCTATTTTCGTGTGTGGTGTAAGGAAATGATCCAATTTC